>NC_134363.1:2936373-3025898 GCF_048569485.1 Anomaloglossus baeobatrachus
TTTCTCAATGAAGAGCCAGTTAGGGGCTGATGATGTGTTAGACGAGGCGCCTCGTGGTGCCCTGGATGCGGCCCCCCGGATATGACCCCACCCCCCCCCCCCCCCCCCCCCCTGCGCCGGACGTCTGCGCACTCCGCTGTCATCGCTTTCTGTCTTTCTCTTCTTCAGGTTTTTTTCCTGCGCTGGTTTTACACTGCCGTCGACTACTGGTCGGATGTGTGGGAGAGCGTCCTCCATAATAACTGGTGAGTGGGGCTGCACCCCCCAAAATCAGGGCAAGTCTTATAATACCCATTGGGGCAAAGCAACCTGGGATTAGTTGTTCTCCTAGGACCTGTGGCTGAGCTTCATAGAAGGACAAAGGTGGTGTGACTGAAGGGGGGCATCTATTCAGGACAGCACTGCTGTCAGTGATTGATGGCAGCGGTCAGCACCATGCCGCCGCACCCTTAGATCGTTAGTTTTGCGCTGTTCACATAATGCAAGGGTTAATATCCCCCAATCGTAATGTGTCTGTACAGGCGGGAGATGATGCCGCTGCTGTCCCTGATTTTCTCGGCCCTCTTCATCCTCTTCGGGACGGTCATTGTGCAGGCGTTCAGGTAAATGCAGGTTCTCTGGGGGGGCCGGGACCACCTATACAGGATTGGGATTAACCCTTTCTATGTCTTTCAGTGACTCCAGCGATGAGAGAGACTCTGTCCCGTCTGATAAAAGAAGAGCCGAGCGATAAGGAGCGGAGCAGCGAGGCCAGCTTCACCCGGAGAGCACCAGGTGAGCGGGCGGCGGCATCAGCCGGGGCGTAGCAATGCCCAGTATATACTGGTGTGACCATCGTCTCCTCGCAGCGGCCGGGGCAGAGGTACCCGGTATACACTGGTGTGACCATCGTCTCCTCGCAGCGGCCGGGGCAGAGGTGCCCGGTATACACTGGTGTGACCATCGTCTCCCTCGCAGCGGCCGGGGCAGAGGTGCCCAGTATATACTGGTGTGACCATTGTCTCCTCGCAGCGGGCCGGGGCAGAGGTGCCCGGTTATACACTGGTGTGACCATCGTCTCAACGCAGCGGGCCAGGGCAGAGGTGCCCGGTATATACTGGTGTGACCATCGTCTCCACGCAGCTGCCGGGGCAGAGGTGCCCGGTATACACTGGTGTGGACCATCGTCTCCTCGCAGCGGGCCGGGGCAGAGGTGCCCGGTATATACTGGTGTGACCATCGTCTCCTCGCAGCGGCCGGGGCAGAGGTGCCCGGTATACACTGGTGTGACCATCGTCTCCTCGCAGCGGCCGGGCAGAGGTGCCCGGTATACACTGGTGTATCCATCGTCTCCTCGCAGCGGCCGGGGCAGAGGTGGCCCGGTATACACTGGTGTAACCATCGTCTCCACGCAGCTGCCGGGGCAGAGGTGCCCGGTATACACTGGTGTAACCATCGTCTCCTCGCAGCGGCCGGGGCAGAGGTGCCCGGTATACACTGGTGTAACCATCGTCTCCTCGCAGCGGCCCGGGGCAGAGGTGCCCCGGTATACACTGGTGTAACCATCGTCTCCACGCAGCTGCCGGGGCAGAGGTGCCCGGTATATATTGGTGTGACCATCGTCTCCTCGCAGCGGCCGGGGCAGAGGTGCCCGGTATATATTGGTGTATCCATCGTCTCCTCGCAGCGGCCGGGGCAGAGGTGCCCGGTATATACTGGTGTATCCATCGTCTCCTCGCAGCGGCCGGGGCAGAGGTGCCCGGTATATACTGGTGTAACCATCGTCTCCTCGCAGCGCGGCCGGGGCAGAGGTGCCCGGTATATACTGGTGTGACCATCGTCTCCACGCAGCGGCCGGGGCAGAGGTGCCCGGTATACACTGGTGTGACCATTCGTCTCCTCGCAGCGGCCGGGGCAGAGGGTGCCCGGTATAACACTGGTGTGACCATCGTCTCCTCGCAGCGGCCGGGGCAGAGGTGCCCAGTATATACTGGTGTAACCCATCGTCTCCTCGCAGCAGCCGGGGCAGAGGTGCCCGGTATACACTGGTGTAACCATCGTCTCCTCGCAGCTGCCGGGGCAGAGGTGCCCGGTATACACTGATGTAACCATCGTCTCCTCGCAGCGGGCCGGGGGCAGAGGTGCCCGGTATATATTGGTGTATCCATCGTCTCCTCGCAGCGGCCGGGGCCAGAGGTGCCCGGTATACACTGGTGTGACCATCGTCTCCTCGCAGCGGCCGGGGCAGAGGTGCCCGGTATACACTGGTGTAACCATCGTCTCCTCGCAGCGGCCGGGGCAGAGGTGCCCGGTATACACTGGTGTGACCATCGTCTCCTCGCAGAGGTGCCCGGTATACACTGGTGTAACCATCGTCTCCTCGCAGCGGCCGGGGCAGAGGGTGCCCGGTATACACTGGTGTAACCATCGTCTCCCTCGCAGCGGGGGGCAGAGGTTGCCCGGTATACACTGGTGTAACCATCGTCTCCTCGGCAGCGGCCGGGGCAGAGGTGCCCGTATACACTGGTGTGACCATCGTCTCCTCGCAGCGGCCGGGGCAGAGGGCTGCCCGGTATACACTGGTGTAACCATCGTCTCCTCGCAGCGGCCGGGGCAGAGGTGCCCGGGTATATATTGGTGTATCCATCGTCTCCTCGCAGCGGCCGGGGCAGAGGTGCCCGGTATACACTGGTGTGACCATCGTCTCCTCGCAAGTGGCCGGGGCAGAGGTGCCCAGTATACACTGGTGGTGACCATCGTCTCCTTGCAGCGGGGGGGCAGCGGCCGGGGCAGAGGTGCCCAGTATATACTGGTGTGACCATCGTCTCCACGCAGCGCGGCCGGGGCAGAGGTGCCCCGGTATATACTGGTGTGACCATCGTCTCCTCGCAGCTGCCGGGGCAGAGGTGCCCGGTATACACTGGTGTATCCATCGTCTCCTCGCAGCTGCCGGGGCAGAGGTGCCCGGTATACACTGGTGTATCCATCGTCTCCTCGCAGCGGCCGGGCAGAGGTACCCGGTATACACTGGTGTGACCATCGTCTCCTCGCAGCGGCCGGGGCAGAGGTGCCCGGTATACACTGGTGTATCCATCGTCTCCTCGCAGCGGCTGGGGGCAGAGGTGCCCGGTATATACTGGTGTAACCGTCGTCTCCACGCAGCGGCCGGGGCAGAGGTGCCCGGTATATATTGGTGTATCCATCGTCTCCTCGCAGTGGCCGGGGCAGAGGTGCCCGGTATACACTGGTGTGACCATCGTCTCCTCGCAGCGGCCGGGGCAGAGGTGCCCGGTATACACTGGTGTGACCGTCGTCTCCTCGCAGCGGCCGGGGCAGAGGTGCCCAGTATACACTGGTGTGACCGTCGTCTCCTTGCAGCGGCCGGGGCAGAGGTGCCCGGTATATACTGGGTGGACCATCGTCTCCTCGCAGCGGCGGGGCAGAGGTGCCGGGTATACACTGGTGTGACCATCATCTCCTCGCAGCGGGGGGCAGCGGCCGGGGCAGAGGTGCCCAGTATACACTGGTGTGACCGTCGTCTCCTCGCAGCGGGGGGCATCAGCCGGGGTGTAGCGATGCCCAGTATACCCCGGTGTAACCATTGTCTCTTCGCAGGGTCCCCAGGAAAGGCTTCGTGGAGGTGACGGAGCTGACGGACGTGAATTACACGAGTAACCCTGGTGCGGCTGCGCCCGGGGCACATGAACGTGGTCCTCATCCTCTCCGGCTCCACCAAGGCCAGCCTGCTGCAGAAGTTCCGCCCAGGAGGTGTACACGTTCACAGGGTAATCAATCAGGGCCTGATATCGCTGACATACGCCGTCACCGTGCTGAGCGCTGCAGTCTATGTATAGCACGGCCGATGCTCTATATATAACCCCGCAGCTGCTCTGACCACTCACCACCGATGGGGACAGAGGACGCAGCAGAGCCCACGCACTCATTCAGATTGCTGATCACTAAGATCCCAGGAGATGAACCAGTGACCGGCCCGGCTCTGCTGCATCTCTATAGATCCCATCTCTAGTAATGCTATAGACCCCTTCTCCATCTTTAACCCTTTGGCGTCTCCATGGTCCCACAGCTGGATATTACTTTGACTGTTCAGTTGCTGCGGCACCTCGGTGCTTATGTGTCGGGGGGGGGGGGGGGTGTCTTGCTCTGTGGCATCTCGGTGGTTATGTGTCGGGGGTCTCGCTCTGTGGCACCTCGGGTGGTTATATGTCTGGGGGGGGTCTCGCTCTGTGGCACCTCGGTGTTAATATGTCCTGGGGGGGGGTCTCGCTCTGCGGCACCTCGGTGCTTATGTGTCGGGGGGGGGGGGGGATGTCTTGCTCTGTGGCACCTCGGTGGTTGTGTGTCAGGGGGTCTCTCTCTGCAGCACCTCGGTGGTTATATGTCGAGGGGGTCTCGCTCTGCGGCTCCTCGCTGGTTATATGTCGAGGGGGTCTCGCTCTGTGGCACCTTGGTGGTTATATGTCTGTGGGGTCTCGCTCTGTGGCTCCTCGGTGGTTATATGTCGGGGGGGGGTCTCGCTCTGTGGCTCGTCGGGGGGAAGGGGGGGGGTGTGTGTGTCTCTCTGTGGCTCCGTGTCGGGGGGTCTCGCTCTGCAGCACCTCGGTGGTTGTGTGTCGGGGGGGGTCTCGCTCTGTGGCTCCTCGGTGGTTATATGTCGGGGGGGGGTCTCGCTCTGTGGCTCGTCGGGGGGGAAGGGGGGGGGTGTCTCTCTGTGGCTCCGTGTCGGGGGGTCTCGCTCTGCAGCACCTCGGTGGTTGTGTGTGTCGGGGGGGTCTCGCTCTGTGGCTCCTCGGTGGTTATGTGTCGGGGGGTCTCGCTCTGCAGCACCTCGGTGGTTGTGTGTCGGGGGGGGGTCTCGCTCTGTGGCTCCTCGGTGGTTGTGTGTCGGGGGGGGTCTCGTTCTGCGGCTCCTCGGTGGTTGTGTCGGGGGGGGTCGCGCTCTGTGGCACCTCGGGTGGTTGTGTGTCAGGGGGGTCTCGCTCTGCAGCACCTCGGTGGTTATATGTCGGGGGGGGGGGTCTCGCTCTGCAGCACCCTCGGTGGGTTGTGTGTCGGGGGGTCTCGCTCTGCTGGTATACATATATAGATGTGCCCGTGTCTCCGCAGGAGCAGCTCCCTGCACTTCTCCCTTCCTGAACCTGGACAAGCACCGCGAGTGGCCCTCGCGGTGGCTGGAGTACCTGTTGGAGTTCGCCCAGGACGCGGCGCCCATCGCCTACCAGTACGACGAGCACTTCCTGGAGCGCGACCACACTGGCTGCGTTCTGGCGCTGAACGGACACAAAAAGTACTTCTGTCTCTTTAAAGCGCAGTCCACGCTGTCGGAGGAGAAGCTGTCGGACGAGGGGGAGCTGTGCGCTGCCGGCGGAGACTCCCTGCGCAGGATCTCCCTGGGCTCCGGCGCCGGCCACATCAAGAAGAAGTTGAATAAGCTGTCGCTGTGGATGGAGCGGCTCCTGGAGGGCTCCTTACAGAGGTTCTACATCCCCTCCTGGCCCTCGCTGGACTGACCGCACCAAACTGTGAACACTACAGGCTTGTCCTGACCTCAGCGCCACCATGGCGTCCCGCCAGCGGCCATCCGGGGGTCCACGAGCGGCTCCGGGACCACGCCATTGACTAGATCACATACTGCCTGCTTATGTCTTAAGTTTAGCTACATCAAAGAGCTTTAAGCTGCCTCCGACGATCTCGGGGTCTGACGGCCCTGCGACAACCTCCCCCCACCATTACCGCCGACCACTAGAGGTCCTTAGTGAGTAAATCCCCCCCCCCCACCTTCCATGACCTGCTGCATCCAATCCGGACAGCGGTGGAGTTAGCAATAAGGCCCCCGACACCCCCACGTCCGGCGTGCTGAGATGCACACTCATCGGGTCGCCGCCCGCTAATAGCTGAGACCTTTTATAGGGCCGCCCCGCTAATAGCTGAGACCTTTATAGGGCCGCCCCGCTAATAGCTGAGACCTTTTATAGGGTCGCCCCGCTAATAGCTGAGACCTTTATAGGGCTGCCCCGCTAATAGCTGAGACCTTTATAGGGCCGCCCCGCTAATAGCTGAGACCTTTATAGGGCCGCCCCGCTAATAGCTGAGACCTTTATAGGGCCGCCCCGCTAATAGCTGAGACCTTTATAGGGCCGCCCCGCTAATAGCTGAGACCTTTATAGGGCCGCCCCCGCTAATAGCTGAGACCTTTATAGGGCCGCCCCGCTAATAGCTGAGACCTTTATAGGGCCGCCCCGCTAATAGCTGAGACCTTTATAGGGCCGCCCGCTAATGGCCGACACCTTTTATAGGGCCGCCCCGCTAATGGCCGACACCTTTTATAGGGCCGCCCCGCTAATGGCCGACACCTTTTATAGGGCCGCCCCGCTAATGGCCGACACCTTTATAGGGCCGCCCCGCTAATGGCCGACACCTTTATAGGGCCGCCCCGCTAATGGCCGACACCTTTATAGGGCCGCCCCGCTAATGGCCGACACCTTTATAGGGCCGCCCCGCTAATGGCCGACACCTTTATAGGGCCGCCCCGCTAATGGCCGACACCTTTATAGGGCCGCCCCGCTAATGGCCGACACCTTTATAGGGCCGCCCCGCTAATGGCCGACACCTTTATAGGGCCGCCCCGCTAATGGCCGACCACCTTTATAGGGCCGCCCCGCTAATGGCCGACACCTTTATAGGGCCGCCCCGCTAATGGCCGACACCTTTATAGGGCCGCCCCGCTAATGGCCGACACCTTTATAGGCCGCCCCGCTAATGGCCGACACCTTTATAGGGCGACGCAAACTTTTTTTGGTTTTAGAAAGTTTCTGTAGTTTTTTTCATAAGTGTGGCGCCATCTGGTGGGCAAAGGCGGAATGACGCTCGCTGAATTTTCTTTGTATCAAGGAATAATGGTCATCGCTGTGAATCTTTCTTATTTCCCCAGGGGGGTATATACTTATCTACTGTCAGGAGGGGGGGGGGGGGGTATATACTTATCTACTGTCAGGAGGAGGGGGTATATAATTATCTACTGTCAGGAGGAGTGGGTATATACTTATCTACTGTCAGGAGGAGGGGGTATATACTTATCTGCTGTCAGGAGCGGGGGGGTATATACTTATCTACTGTCAGGAGCGGGGGGTATATACTTATCTACTGTCAGGAGGCGGGGGTGTATATACTTATCTACTGTCAGGAGGCGGGGGGGTATATACTTATCTGCTGTCAGGAGGAGGGGGTATATACGGTACTTAACTGCTGTCATTATTATTTGTCCCCCTCCCCCCATATTGATCATTAGGACTTTTTTGTGAATTTTTCATGTTCAATGCCAAAGTTTCTGTCCCGTGGATCGACGCTGCGAGCCGTGCGGATTGTTGACCTATTCATTGCTGGAGACCCCACAGTAATAGATGAAATTCTTAAAGGGCCGGCATCCAAAGCACGCTCTGTTCTCTGTTATCAGCCAGCTGTAGACTCCCGCTCCCTCAATGTAACGTCTTGCCCTGTAGATGTTTTCTAGAAACTCATTGCTGCTAATTTTATTTTTTTTTTTCTTTCTAGTAATTTTTAACTTAAAAGGCTACTTGAATTTTTCATGTACTTCCCCTTTAAGGATCGCTGGTTTCTGCTGGGAGCCGCATTCGCATTGATTGCTGCCACCAGGTGGACAAAGTAGGAATTGCAGTTGGGAATCGGTGCAGAGATGGGAGCTGCAGCGGTCGGGGCGGACACGTGGGGGAGCGCTGGGTTTCGTGGCGGTCCTGTGGGTTAAGCCCCGCCCCCGCGTGGTGTCACACATGTCCGCCAGCCCCGGCGAGGTCCCGCGGTGGGAAGAGGTTGTCAGGATTTGTCGCGTTGCACGATATTTTCCCCCTTGTGATCAGATCAGTGAACTTTAGAGAAGCCCCCGGAGCCGTCGCTTCCGTCCGGACGAGACGACGGTTTTTGCACCTTTTTTTTTTTTTTTTTGTAGGGAAAAATAACTTATTTTAATTTTTTTTTTTATTTTATATTAATTTATCTTTTTATTATTATTACTGCATTGGAAATGGAAATAAACTATTTTACTGTGTGAAGTAAACAACGCGTCCTATTAGGGGAGGGCGGATTTAAAGGGGATGTTTGGGATTAGAAAACAGCGCCACCACCGGGGACAGGTTGTATGTGGTATTGCAACTGCGGCATATTCCCTGTTCAAGGACCTGATACACGGTTATGATTGGTGCAAGGGTCGGAGGGGTGGAGCTTTGCATGTCATGCTCCGCCCCTCGGCTTGTGCAAACATTTAGGCTAATTAAAGGGACAGTGCATCTTTTGTGGAGTTTCCTGTGTGCACAGCCGGCGGCGAGCAGGAGTTGTCCTTTAATAATCATAACATTACAATTCCCCTTCTTGAGTGCTGGCGGGATCTGACAACCTCCGTCCCTGTATGTGAGTTTGTTGTCGGTCTGGTCGCGGTATTAGAGGGGGAGGGGCTTGTTGTTTTGGGCGTAGTTCCTCTTCTGCTTTGTGGCTCCTGGGATGGTGTCTTCCCCGTGGTACCCCGTGGCGCCCCCCGCTGGCCTCAGTAGGTCTGGACTCCGGGCAGTGCACACAGCATCTCAAACAGCAGGTTAGCGGCCAGCAGCGCGGTGTTACCTGGGGAGGCGGGAACGTGATGGTTTATATCACCGCGGTCTCCCGCCAGGGTGTGCGCACTGAGCACGCTCAGAGCCGTGCATTGTGGGAGTTGTTCTACTCACCTGACTGGTCGTACACAGGCGCCACCTCCACCAGGTCACAGCCCACGAGGTTCAAGCCGCGACTCCCCCGAATAATTTCCAGCGCCTGATGACGGGACAGACAGTACAAGGTCAGGCTGCAGCACCGACCTACCTGTCCCCTCTGCTTTACACCTCAGCATTGCTCGCCTAGCTTTCCTCCATGCTTTACACTGTAGCTCTGCTCCATAGCTCAATGGTTGTTGAAGTCTCAAGGAGGCTGACAATTTCTTCCAATCCCGTTAGAGCCTCAACCTAATGGTATCATCCCCCATACTTTACACTGCAGCTCCTCTGTATGTGGCACAAGCTCGACAATAAGTAATTACAGGGAGGGACAACCAATAAGAGAATAGTGAGGCGGAGCCTCCATAAAGGGGTGGGGCATCAGATCTGCTTCATACCTGGTGGGTCGTCAGGCCGGCGATCTCTGGGGTCCCGGTGCCGGGGGCAAAGGACGGGTCAATCCCATCAATGTCGAAGCTGAGGTAGACGGGCTTCTCTCCCATTTGCTGTCTCACTTCTGCCATGAGCGGAACCAGAGACTTGGACCAGCAATCCTCCGCGAGCACCACCCGAAAACCCTGCAAGACCCCGGAGCCCGGTGAGAGTCGTCCTCCAGATGATAGGAGTCTAATGACTGTCATCAATCAACTCTGAAAATGCATTACAGCTCATTCTCCAGTCACCTCCAGAGCTGCACTCACTATTCTGCTGCTACAGTGTGTCTTATCCCTCTAGTCACCTCCAGAGCTGCGGTCACTATTCTGTTTCATTGTCTTATCCTCCAGTCACCTCCAGAGCTGCACTCACTATTCTGCTGCTACATTGTATCTTATCCTCCAGTCACCTCCAGAGCTGCGGTCACTATTCTGTTTCATTGTCTTATCCTTCAGTCACCTCCAGAGCTGCAATCACTATTCTGCTGTTACAGCGTGTCTTATCCTCTAGTCACCTCCAGAGCTGCACTTCATGCTGTGTTGCAGCTCTGCAGGTGACTGGAGTATATACAGTTTGTTACCTGCTCGTGGCAGAATTTATAGGGCTCGGGGCCGTACGAGGACCCTCGGATTCCGATCTGCGCGACTCGCTGACCGTCCAAGAGACCTTCGTCCACACAGCGCCGGAACGGGGTCCCATGATAGATCTTCTCGCCCAGGGCCTGCTCCCCGGTGTCGGTGTGAGCGTCCACATGGATCAGACCGACGGGTCCGTGCCTGGAAGAAATGTCACCTGCGCTGACACATTGTAACAAACACTCTGGACCGCAGAGATCGGAGCAGCTGATGAATTGCTCAGAGAATTGTCACAACTGATACACTGTAACAGACCCTCAGCTGTATTAGGTCAGGCTGGTTACTCAGCCTGTGGCGTTACATGATAGTGTTTCCATTCACTGTAAGCAAGCAGCAATCCGGAGCTGAGCGGCTGATTCCAGTCACTCCGAGGGGGCACTTACTTCTCGGCTACAGCCTGGAGGATGGGATAAGTGATGGTGTGGTCTCCACCTGCCAGACAGAAAGCGGAGGTCCTGAAAGTGCAACGTCACCCCCACAGCCAGACCGCCCGTCACCCCCACAGCGAGGCCGCCTCAGCCAGACCGCCCGTCACCCCCACAGCGAGGCCGCCTCAGCCAGACCGCCCGTCACCCCCACAGCGAGGCCGCCCCAGCCAGACCGCCCGTCACCCCCACAGCAGACCCACCCCAGCCAGACCGCCTGTCACCCCCACAGCAAAGCCACCCCAGCCAGACCGCCCGTCACCCCCACAGCGAGGCCACCCCAGCCAGACCGCCTGTCACCCCCACAGTGAGGCCACCCTAGCCAGACCACCCATCACCCCCACAGCGAGGCCACCCCAACCAGACCACCCTTCACCCCCACAGCGAGGCCGCCCCAGCCAGACCATCCGTGACCCCCGCAGCCGGGCCGCCTGTCACCCCCGCAGCTGGGCCGCCCCAGCCAGGCCGCCCGTCACCCCCACCGCTAGTCTGCATGTGACCCTCCCAAAGCGAGGCCGCCCGTCACCCCCGCAGTCTCACCCAGGGTCAGCGGGACGCAGCCGGCCGCCAGGATCTTCTCGTAGGCTTCTCGTATCCGCCGGCAGCTGTCAGGCAGGTTGTACAGATTGACGTTGACATCCCCGATATCCGCCACCTGCAGAGAGCTGTACGGCGCCGCCCTGGTGGCCACATTGTATCTCCGCACCATAGAGGATTCTCCTCTGATGTGACGAGGACCAAACCTGCACAACAGTGAAAACCAGCAAGATGATGGGGAGAGTAGTGCTACGGTACATCTCAGCAGAAAGTATCACATGAGATTAGATACACGGCTCAGCAGACAGTATCACACAGGAGAGGATTAGATACACGGCTCAGCAGACAGTATCACACAGGAGAGGATTAGATACACAGCTCAGAAGACAGTATCACACAGGAGAGGATTAGATACACGGCTCAGCAGACAGTATCACACAGGAGAGGATTAGATACACGGCTCAGCAGACAGTATCACACAGGAGAGGATTAGATACACATCTCAGCAGACAGTATCACACAGGAGAGGATTAGATACACAGCTCAGCAGACAGTATCACAGAGGAGAGGATTAGATACACGGCTCAGCAGACTATCACACAGGAGAGGATTAGATACACAGCTCAACAGACAGTATCACACAGGAGAGGATTAGATACACAGCTCAGCAGACAGTATCACACAGGAGATGATTAGATACACAGCTCAGCAGACAGTATCACACAGGAGAGGATTAGATACACAGCTCAGCAGACAGTATCACACAGGAGAGGATTAGATACACAGCTCAGCAGAAAGTATCACACAGGAGAGGATTAGATACACAGCTCAGCAGACAGTATCACAGGGGAGAGGATTAGATACACGGCTCAGCAGACTATCACACAGGAGAGGATTAGATACACAGCTCAACAGACAGTATCACACAGGAGAGGATTAAATACACAGCTCAGCAGACAGTATCACACAGGAGAGGATTAGATACACAGCTCAGCAGACAGTATCACACAGGATGGGATTAGATACATTGCTCAGCAGACAGTATCACACATGAGAAGATGAGATACACAGCTCAGCAGACAGTATCACACAGGAGAGGATTAGATACACGGCTCAGCAGACAGTATCACACAGGAGAGGATTAGATACATGGCTCAGCAGACAGTATCAGACAGAGAGGATTAGATACACAGCTCAGCAGACAGTATCACACAGGAGAGGATTAGATACACGGCTCAGCAGACAGTATCACACAGGAGAGGATTAGATACACGGCTCAGCAGACAGTATCACACAGGAGAGGATTAGATACACAGCTCAGCAGACAGTATCACACAGGAGAGGATTAGATACACGGCTCAGCAGACAGTATCACACAGGAGAGGATTAGATACACTGCTCAGCAGACAGTATCACACAGGAGAGGATTAGATACACGGCTCAGCAGACAGTATCACACAGGAGAGGATTAGATACACGGCTCAGCAGACAGTATCACACAGGAGAGGATTAGATACACATCTCAGCAGACAGTATCACACAGGAGAGGATTAGATACACAGCTCAGCAGACAGTATCACAGAGGAGAGGATTAGATACACAGCTCAGCAGACAGTATCACAGAGGAGAGGATTAGATACACGGCTCAACAGACAGTATCACACAGGAGAGGATTAGATACACAGCTCAGCAGACAGTATCACACAGGAGAGGATTAGATACACAGCTCAGCAGACAGTATCACAGAGGAGAGGATTAGATACACGGCTCAGCAGACTATCACAGGAGAGGATTAGATACACAGCTCAACAGACAGTATCACACAGGAGAGGATTAGATACACAGCTCAGCAGACCGTATCACACAGGAGATGATTAGATACACAGCTCAGCAGACAGTATCACACAGGAGAGGATTAGATACACAGCTCAGCAGACAGTATCACACAGGAGAGGATTAGATACACAGCTCAGCAGACAGTATCACAGAGGAGAGGATTAGATACACGGCTCAGCAGACTATCACACAGGAGAGGATTAGATACACAGCTCAACAGACAGTATCACACAGGAGAGGATTAGATACACAGCTCAGCAGACAGTATCACACAGGAGAGGATTAGATACACAGCTCAGCAGACAGTATCACACAGGATGGGATTAGATACATTGCTCAGCAGACAGTATCACACATGAGAAGATGAGATACACAGCTCAGCAGACAGTATCACACAGGAGAGGATTAGATACACAGCTGAGCAGACAGTATCACACAGGAGAGGATTAAATACACGGCTCAGCAGACAGTATCACACAGGAGAGGATTAGATACATGGCTCAGCAGACAGTATCACACAGGAGAGGATTAGATACACGGCTCAGCAGACAGTATCACACAGGAGAGGATTAGATACACGGCTCAGCAGACAGTATCACACAGGAGAGGATTAGATACACAGCTCAGCAGACAGTATCACACAGGAGAGGATTAGATACACGGCTCAGCAGACAGTATCACACAGGAGAGGATTAGATACACTGCTCAGCAGACAGTATCACACAGGAGAGGATTAGATACACGGCTCAGCAGACAGTATCACACAGGAGAGGATTAGATACACAGCTCAGCAGACAGTATCACAGAGGAGAGGATTAGATACACGGCTCAGCAGACTATCACACAGGAGAGGATTAGATACACGGCTCAGCAGACAGTATCACACAGGAGAGGATTAGATACACAGCTCAGCAGACAGTATCACACAGGAGAGGATTAGATACACAGCTCAGCAGACAGTATCACACAGGATAGGATTAGATACACAGGTCAGCAAACTATCACATAGGAGAGGATTAGATACACGGTTCAGCAGACAGTATCACACAGGAGAGGATTAGATACATGGCTCAGCAGACAGTATCACACATGGACGGTTTTCGGTACAGACTGTGCCCCTCACCAGACGATATAATGAGACGATGTAATTCTTGTTGTCTGCAGTCACCACCAGGAAGCGCTCACCACATACACACTTATACATAGAATTACACGGGCAGTGGCTCCCCCTGCTGGAGGGTGCTGGAGCTCTTGCATTAGACTTGCAGGTCAGTGGTGGGGATCTCTTTTATTTTGGGGGTTCTCCGGACAATCCCGGAGACTGGACCAATGATCCCCCGGATCAGCGTCACACGAGACAATGGAGAACGATAGAGGAATAACCCCCCTCCCCTGGTCCGCCCCCTCCTGTGCGCAGCACTGTTCTGCGCTTCTATCCTTGCCTGGCTCCGGGTCGGTTGGAGGTGCCTATATCCAGGGGGACCCCAATAAACGCTGCATTCAGCCCCTCCGCAGACTCCTGATAGGGAAGACGAAACATCGTGCAGACTCCGGCCGGCCGAGCCACGAACTCCGCGCTCAGCGGTTCATTGAACTTGGTGCCCGACATCCCGCGTTCAGGGGGGCACCGGAGGCTTCTGCTCCCACCGTCCGGCAGGGACCCCAGAGCGGAGCGGGGGTGCAGTTTTCGGAGGCATGGCGTGACGGCTCTGCAGACGGTGATCACTGTCGCCATGGCGAGACACTTGTCCCAGAGTTCAAGGTGCAGACGTCGCTTCCTTGTGCCGCTGCTATCTCCGCCCTCCGGTGACAGCAGCTACAACGCTTCTCCCCTCCCCTAATTTTGGTTTTGGGCTCCTCCAGTCCATGGGGTATTTTTAACGCCAACAGCTCTGCGATGTGTCCGGCGCTCAGTGCCTGGAGGAGTGAAGCAAGGTGACGGCGCCCCTGCAGGCGGACGGAGGAAAACAACGGAACAGCGCCGGCCAATATTGGGGTCCGGACCGGGGGGTGCAGAGGTGATTGCACAGCTCCTGCCAATATTAGGGTGCGGACCGGAGGGTGCAGAGGTGATTGCACAGCTCCTGCCAATATTGGGGTCCGGACCTGGGGGTTGTGGAGGTCATTGCACAGCTCCTGCCAATATTGGGGTCCAGACCGGGGGGTGCAGAGGTCATTGCACAGCTCTTGCCAATATTAGGGTCTGGACCGGAGGGTGCAGAGGTGATTGCACAGCTCCTGCCAATATTGGGGTCCGGACCGGGGGGGGGTGAAGAGGTCATTGCAAAGCTCCTGCCAATACTGGGGTCCGGACCGGGGGGGTGCAGAGGTCATTGCACAGCTCCTGCCAATATTGGGGTCTGGACCGGGGGGGGGTGAAGAGGTCATTGCAAAGCTCCTGCCAATACTGGGGTCCGGACCGGGGGGGTGCAGAGGTCATTGCACAGCTCCTGCCAATATTGGGGTCCGGACCGGGGGGGTTGAAGAGGTCATTGCAAAGCTCCTGCCAATACTGGGGTCCGGACCGGGGGGGTGCAGAGGTCATTGCACAGCTCCTGCCAATATTGGGGTCTGGACCGGGGGGGGGTGAAGAGGTCATTGCAAAGCTCCTGCCAATACTGGGGTCCGGACCGGGGGGGTGCAGAGGTCATTGCACAGCTCCTGCCAATATTGGGGTCCAGACCGGGGGGTGCAGAGGTCATTGCACAGCTCCTGCCAATATTGGGGTCCGGACCAGAGGGTGCAGAGGTGATTGCACAGCTCTTGCCAATATTGGGGTCCGGACCGGGGGGGGGGGTGAAGAGGTCATTGCAAAGCTCCTGCCAATATTGGGGTCCGGACCGGGGGGTGCAGAGGTCATTGCACAGCTCCTGCCAATATTGGGGTCTAGACCGGGGGGTGCAGAGGTCATTGCACAGTTCCTGCCAATATTGGGGTCTGGACCGGGGCCGTACAGAGGTCATTGCACAGCTCTTGCCAATATTGGGGTCCAGACCGGGGGGTGCAGAGGTCATTGCACAGCTCCTGCCAATATTGGGGTCTGGACTGGGGGTTGTGGAGGTCATTGCACAGCTCCTGCCAATATTGGGGTCCGGAATGGGGGGTGCATATATCATTGCACAGCTCCTGCCAATATTGGGGTCCGGACTGGGGGGGTGCAGAGGTCATTGCACAGCTCCTGCCAACATTGGGGTCCGGACTGGGGGATGCAGAGGTCATTGCACAGCTCCTGCCAATATTGGGGTCCGGAATGGGGGGTGCATATATCATTGCACAGCTCCTGCCAACATTGGGGTCCGGACTGGGGGGTGTAGAGGTCATTGCACAGCTCCTGCTTAATTCACACAATTTGGAGACACCCTGGTCATTATGAGACTTTGGGTCGTCATCTTGAAGACATTTCACTCCATTGGTTATCAACATCCCAAAATAATAACATGACCTCCCTTAAAGAATTCAGACTGTAGGTCAGTGGTCCCCACATTGCGCCCCCGGCCCCCGCATCTGCTGCAAAACCACAGCTCCCAGCATATCCCGATGGGGCCCTTGGTCTCTGGCGACACCTGCTGGTCGCTGCTGGGATTGCACCCTGAATACTGGAACGCTGCAGAGTGACCTTTGCCCAGCGAGGCTGGAGGTTTGTTACTGACCCGTTACTTACACAGACATGGCAGCTCTGCAGCCAATCACAAGGCGACATGTGAGGGCGGAGGACGATCGCGGTCAGATTCGGTGGTGAGCGGAGTAATCTGCACACAGTTATAATGAACGGATTTATTGATACATTGTTATTGTAGAATAATAAATCATCAGCACGATCGCTCCTCAATGTCGTCCATCCTCTGTTCCCCGGTTTCCCAGTATTCTCTGGTACCTCTCCCTCTGGGGCGGTCACCCAGCTTTTCCAGATCCTGAATGGTAAGTTGTCTAGTTACACAGCAGCAGGGGAGACGGGTGCTGCTGTGCGCGGGACAGGCGGCCATTCTCGACACCTCAGCCCCGGGGTGGATTTGGGGAGGGTGCAGCCCCTGTGACACCCCCCGAGGCCGCGATCCGGTCTCCACGCCGGGTCCCTCTTCATCCGATATACCATGTAATAAATAAGCGTTTACATCTGGGGACGTCCATCCTCATTTCATGGTCAAGTTCTCGGGTCCAAAGGACATGGGCAGCAGCTGCTGGAGGGAGGCGATGATGAAGGAGCCGCTGGGTTTGGTGAGGATGATCTGCCACTCCGATCCGAACTGCAAAAAGAAGCCGGGAGATCAGATCCGTCTACACCAGGGGGCGGCGGAGAGGTCACAACACACGGCCGAATATCACAGAGCGGGAAAAGTCACCGGGGCCACAATGTGATCCTGAGGGTACTGCGACCGCGACAACAAAGTCACAAAAGTCACCGCGTAGCCCTAACATAAGGAGCTTTCCCGCACCCAGACCTCCAACCCGCACCCAGACCTCCAACCCGCACCCAGACCTCCAACCCGCACCCAGACCTCCAACCCGCACCCAGACCTCCATCCCGCACCCAGACCTCCATCCCGCACCCAGACCTCCATCCCGCACCCAGACCTCCATCCCGCACCCAGACCTCCATCCCGCACCCAGACCTCCATCCCGCACCCAGACGCCCATCCTGCACTGAATACAGTCAGTTAAGCGAAGCTCAATGTAATTGTGCCGGGACATGTGGCTGCGAGAGGAGGGTGAGCAGCTCTGTGCAGGGCGGACACAGACGACCCCGTGCAACATCAGAAAATGGGATACCTTTACAGTGCCTTCAAAAGTATTCAGCCCCCTTGAATTTTTCACCCTTTTCCCACATTTCAGGCTTCAAACAAAGATAAAATGTGAATGTTCTGGTGAAGAATCAACAACAAGTGACACAATTGTGAAGTTGAACGATATTTATTGCTTATTTTAAACTTTTGTAACAAATAAATAACTGAAAATTGTGGCGAGCAATATTATTCATCCCCTTTACTTTCAGTGCAGAAACTCACTCCAGAAGGTGATTGAGGATCTGTGAATGATCAATGTTGTCCTAAATGACTGATGATGATAAATATAAGCCCCTGTGTGTAACAAGTCTCCGTATAATGCCCCTGCTCTGTGATAGTCTCATGTTCTGTGTAAAGTGCAGAGACCATCATGAAGACCAAGGAACACAACAGGCAGGTCCAGGATACTGTTGTGGAGAAGTTTAAAGCCGGATTTAGTTACAATAAGATTTCCACAACTTTAAACATCCCAAGAAGCCCTGTGCAAGCGATCATATTGAAATGGAAGGAGCATCGTACACTGCAAATCTACCAAGACCCGGCCTCCATCCAAACTGTCATCTCACACAAGGAGAAGACTGATCAGAGACGCAGCCAAGAGGCCCATGATCCCTCTGGATGATCTGCAGAGATCTACAGCTGAGGGGGGAGAGTCTGTCCATAGGACAACAATCAGTCTACACTGCACAAATCTGCCCTTTATGGAAGAGTGGCAAGAAGAAGCCATTTCTCACAGATATCCATAAAAAGTGTTGTATAAAGTTTACCACAAGCCACCTGGAGACACCAAACATGTGGAAGAAGGGGCTCTGCTCAGAGGAAACCAAAATCAAACTATTTGGGCACAATGCCAAACAACAAAAGCAACACAGCTCATCACCCTGAACACACCATCCCCACTGTCAAACATGGTGGTGGCAGCATTATGGTTCGGGCCTGCTTTTCTTCAGCAGGGACAGGGAAGATGGTTAAAATTGATGGGAAGATGGATGGAGCCAAATACAGGACCATTCTTGAAAAACCTGTTGGGGTCTGCAAAAGACCTGAGACTGGGACGGAGATTTGTCTTCCAACAAGACAATGATCCCAAACATAAAGCAAAATCTACAATGGAATGGTTCACAAATAACCGTATCCAGGTGTTAGAATGGCCAAGTCACAGTCCAGACCTGAACCCAATCGAGAACCTGTGGAAAGAGCTGAAAACTGCTGTTCACAAACGCCTCGATCCAAATTCACTCAGCTCCAGCTGTTTACAAAGGAAGAACGGGCGAGAATTTCACGTCTCCATGTGCAAAACTGATACACATACCCCAAGAGACTGCAGCTGTAATCGCAGCAAAAGGGGGCGCTACAAAGTATTCACTTACAGGGGGTGAATAATATTGCACGCCCCAATTTACAGTTATTTTTTTTATAAAAGTTTAAAGTAAGCAATACATTTCCTTGTTGATTCTTCACCAGAACATTAACATTTTATCTTTATGTTTGAGCCTGAAATGTGGGAAAAGGTTGAAAAATTCAAGGGGGCTGAATACTTTCGCAAGGCACTGAATATGAGGCTGATAGCCACCTAAACACTCCCCGAGGGTGAAAGTGCTCTGCTCTCTGGGCTCCTGCATGCATGGGCCTCACGAAAAATCTCTCCGGTAACCCCCGCTGCCTGTCCCCGGTCCCCCTGCCGCCTCGCTGCCTGTCCCTGGTCTCCGGTCACCCCGCCGCCTGTCCCCGGTCTCCGGTAACCCCCGCCGCCTGTCCCCGGTCTCCGGTAACCCCCGCCGCCTGTCCCCGGTCCCCCCGCCGCCTCGCTGCCTGTCCCTGGTCTCCGGTCACCCCGCCGCCTGTCCCCGGTCACCCTGCCGCCTGTCCCCGGTCACCCCGCCGCCTGTCCCCGGTCTCCGGTCACCCCGCTCCCTGTCCCCGGTCTCCGGTCACCCCGCCGCCTGTCCCCGGTCTCCGGTAACCTCCGCTTCCTGTCCCCGGTAACCCCGCTGCCCCGGACCTGCACAGTAATGCGTCCTCCTACCTCCCTCATCACCTGTCTGCAGGCTCCGCACGGAGTGATAAATTCGTCTTCCACGTCACTGCAAGAAAAGAAGCAGAAGAAATCGATCAGTGGCCACAATCTATAAAGAAAGTGCACCTGTGGCATTATTCACAGCGGCCACAAGAGGGCAGTAGAGTAGAGGTGCTGCGGGGACCGGACAGGCAGGAGGGTCGCACTCGGGGGAGGGGGGGTCGTGTCCCCGGTTCAGTTATTTCCCTTTATATTGGGTCGGTTGATTATTTTCATGTTATTATATAAATCGCACAATCCGACTCCTCGTGTTAATCAGTAACGAGCGTCAGAAGCGCTGCTATCAATCATTAATCCGAGGGGTCAGCTCTGAGGCTACGCGAGTCCCTGGTACATCATTAACCAGGCTATAAATGTTCCGTCTATTGTTCTGTGTTATCTGCCATTTTTAGGCTTAGCAATATACAATCTATTGTTCTCTGTTATCAGCCATCCCCTGCGCCTCGGATACGCTGAGCCGCTGAGGATTGTGTTATTGTGGCACAGCGGTAGGAGCGGTGTACACAGTGTCCGCCCCCCGGGGGCCGCGGAGGAGTCTCGTGCGAGGGCTTCTGAGAAAATATCAGTAAAAGGTTTTATGAATCTTTTCCGATTTTATCTCGTACGCGGAAGCTTTGCAGGAATTTACGACACGTCGCGTGAAGTTTATGGAGACCTTGAGCTGGATCTGCAGGGGACGCCCTGGCCGCCATTTATGGGGGTCACCATTGTGCTGACATTGGGAACATTGCGCACCCCCCCACCCGTGTGATCTCACGTAACGTGGCAGATCGAGTGCTCATCCTGAGCCTCCTGGTTCACGATGGACACATAACGTTGGAACCGTTATGGGCCTGGATGACGGCCCCTCCTGGGGCAGCGTAAGGGGGTACCCCCCCCATCCAAAGCTCTTGGATTAAAAAAAAAAAATGTCTGCTTCTTTGTAGAAACAGTGCCCCCCACGATTGTGGCTGCGTCCGGTACTTCAGCTCCATTGATGTGAATCTGACCCGCCTGCAATACCAGACACGACCTGTGGACAGGGGTGGCGCTGTTTTTTTGGGGAGTGTCCCCAGAGGCCATACTTCTTACAGACCTGGCTATGGCAATGGCGGTGAACTTCTTGCACCCCTGGGACACGGCGGTCTGGATGGCGGTGCGCTCGGCGCAGATCCCCAGCGTGTAACAGGCGTTCTCTATATTGCAACCTGCAAACAGATAAATCGGAGCAATCAGCGGTAGTAAGTAAGTACACACGGCTCACGGGGCATAAACAGGAAGTGTCGCGGCTGTGGACGTGTCTGCGCGGAGGTGCCAGGCTCCGGGATACGTTATACACATTACTCAATGGCCGAGGGGGACGATTCTCGGATGTGACACTCTCGAGACATTTCCCCTCCCCCGTCACAAAAAACGCCTCCTGTAATAAATGAGGCACAAAAATTGGGAAATTTTCGCGGAATAATTAATCATTGATGTAAATCTCACCGGACGATGAATCTGCGGCCACGTATCACTGTGTAATGTGTGTGTGCAGGTGGGGTGTGATGTAGTGTAACTCTGCGCATGCCTCATCGCTGTATGTCCCTGCGCAGGAAAGTACGCAGCAATTCTGCGCAGCAATGTACAAGCCTGACTGTGAAAAGGGCCCGACCCCATATGTCAGGGTTCACCACCGAGGACTGAGGGGTATTGGGTAACACCCGTACAGCAGCTTTATGGGTGGGACGCGAGTCCATGGATCGCTCGGTGGTTACTGCTCTGCTTGTGATTCCATATTTACCCAGGAAGATCCTGCCGTCCGGACTGAGGAGCGCGGCCCCGACCCGGAAGCGGCTGTAGGGGCAGTGGGCGAAGGCTTTGGCTTCGTGGCTCTTCTGTATCAGCTTTCGGATCAGTTCAGGCTCCAGGCCGCAGCCTCCATCACCGCAGTGGCCATCGCCGCAGCCTCCATCACCGCAGTGGCCATCGCCGCAGCCTCCATCACCGCAGTGGCCATCGCCGCAGCCTCCATCACCGCAGTGGCCATCACCGCAGTGGCCATCGCCGCAGCCTCCATCACCGCAGTGGCCATCGCCGCAGCCTCCATCACCGCAGTGGCCATCGCCGCAGCCTCCATCACCGCAGTGGCCATCGCCGCAGCCTCCATCACCGCAGTGGCCATCGCCGCAACCTCCATCACCGCAGTGGCCATCGCCGCAGCCTCCATCACCGCAGTGGCCATCGCCGCAGTGGCTATCGCTGCGGTGTGAGTGACCGTTGTGTACGCCATCTTCCTGGAAGTCCACATTCATCTTCGTAGTGATGGGAGATCCTTCTATCCGGGATTTTCTGGTAGAAACGAGAAAAGATAGAGATTTACCAAACACAATGGTGGTCACGCATCTCCACACTCCTCCCCATGTGCACAGGCAACATGTGTGTGTGTAATATATATATATATGTACATACATATACACACACGCACCTGTCACTGGCCACAGGCACGCTGATGCATTCATTTACTGATGGTTACTGGGGTGATGTATTCATATGCTGATGGTTACAGGGGTGATGTATTCATGTATTGATGGTTACAGGGGTGATGTATTCATGTATTGATGGTTACAGGGGTGATTCATTCATGTACTGATGGTTACAGGGGTGATTCATTCATGTACTGATGGTTACAGGGGTGATGCATTCATGTACTGATGGTTACAGGGGTGAGGCAGTCATGTACTGATGCTTACAGGGGTGATGCAGTCATGTACTGATGCTTACAGGGGTGATGCAGTCATGTACTGATGGTTACAGGGGTGAGGCAGTCATGTACTGATGGTTACAGGGGTGATGCAGTCATGTACTGATGGTTACAGGGGTGATGCAGTCATGTACTGATGGTTACAGGGGTGATGCAGTCATGTACTGATGGTTACAGGGGTGATGCAGTCATGTACTGATGGTTACAGGGGTGATGCAGTCATGTACTGATGGTTACAGGGGTGATGCAGTCATGTACTGATGGTTACAGGGGTGATGCAGTCATGTACTGATGGTTACAGGGGTGATGAAGTCATGTAATGATGGTTAGGAGCGCAGGATGGTTTGTAGCGCAGCGTAACTGCATGCGTCCTGCGTCCCCTGCACAGTCTATGGAGATTGTGCAGGGGCCGTGCGCACGTGGCATTTTAGAGCGCAGCGCTTCGGCTCCTGCTCTGTCTATGGGAGAAGCTGCAGTCAGAGCGCATGGAATCGGCTTCACTACGGACATTTCTGCAGCGATTTAAAGCGCACATGTGCTCTTCAGATCGCTGCAGAAATTTCTGCAGTGAACTATACGCAACGTGCGCACATAGCCTTATAGGGGTGATGCATTCATGTACTGATGGTTATAGGGGTGATGCATTCATGTACTGATGGTTATAGGGGTGATGTATTCATGTACTGATGGTTACAGGGGTGATGTATTCATGTACTGATGGTTATAGGGTGATGCATTCATGTACTGATGGTTACAGGGGTGATGCATTCATGTACTGATGGTTACAGGGGTGATGCATTCATGTACTGATGGTTACAGGGGTGATGAATTCATGTACTGATGGTTACAGGGGTGATTTATTCATGTATTGATGGTTAATGGGATGGTGTATTGATTTACTGATTGTTACAGGGGTGATGTATTCATGTACTGATTGTTACTGAGGTGATGTGTTGATGCATTGATGGTTACAGGGGTGATGTATTCATGTACTGATGGTTATAGGGGTGATGTATTCATGATCTGATGGTAACAGGGGTACATTACACGACAATTTTTTCCTTTGTCCGACGGTCCATGAGAAAAAAAATTGCCCTGTGCATGATTTTCTGCACAAGTCTCGGATGAGACTCGCACATTCAATTGTGTGAGTGCGAGAAAAAAATCTGACTCCACCCACATGGAATATCCAAGTAGCGTCCAATCTGTATAGGTTTCGATTAAACCTAGTGAAGTGTTTGTAATCATTTACATGTGTTAATGTACGGTAGTTGTATGAAAACGGACGTCACACGGATGTAAGAAATGGACACGTGGATGAAATGAGAAAAAAAAAGTATTTTTCTGGAATAAACAGGCGATTTCTCATATATTTGCTTGCAGACTGTTGGAGTCTGCAAAAGACCTGAGACTGGGACGGAGATTTGTCTCCCAACAAGACAATGATCCCAAACATAAAGCAAAATCTACAGTGGAATGGTTCACAAGTAACCGTATCCAGGTGTTAGAATGGCCAAGTCACAGTCCAGACCTGAACCCAATCGAGAATCTGTGGAAAGAGCTGAAAACTGCTGTTCACAAACGCCTCCATCCAACCTCACTCAGCTCCAGCTGTTTACAAAGGAAGAATGGGCGAGAATTTCACCTCTCCATGTGCAAAACTGATAGACACATCCCCCAAGAGACTGCAGCTGTAATCGCAGCAAAAGGGGGCGCTACAAAGTATTACCTTACAGGGGATGAATAATATTGCACGCCCTAATTTTCAGTTGTTTTTTTTTTTCTTTACAAAATTTAAAATAAGCAATAAATATATCGCTCCTCTTCACAATTGTGTCACTTGTTGATTCTTCACCAGAACATTCACATTTTATCTTTATGTTTTTATATTTGTATATACATATATATATATATATATATATATATATATATATATATACACACACACACACATAGTGCCTTGCAAAACTAGTCGGCCCCTTGAATTTTTCACCCTTTTCCCACATTTCAGGCTCAAACTTAAAGATAAAATGTTAATGTTCTGGTGAAGAATCAACAACAAGTGACACAATTGTAAAGTTGAGCAATATTTTTTGCTTATTTTAAACTTTTATAAAAAATAAATAACAGAAATTGTGGCGTGCAATATTATTCATCCCCTGTAAGAGAATCCTTTGTAGCGCCCCCTTTTGCTGCGATTACAGCACAGTCTCTTGGGGGATGTGTCTATCAGTTTTGCACATGGAGAGGTGAAATTCTCGCCCATTCTTCCTCTGTAAACAGCTGGAGCTGAGTGTGTGTGTGTGTGAGATATATATATATATATGTGTATGTATGTATGTATGTATGTATGTATGTATGTATATACATACATGCATACACACAGATTATATGTGTGTGTGTGTGTGTATATTATATATATACACACACACACATACACACACACACTTGTGTGTATACATTAAATATATATGGCATATACAGTTACAGATATATCTGTATATGGCAGATTTATATATAAATAATGTATACACACACAAGTGTGTATATGTATATATACACACACACACTTGTGTGTATAACTTTTTATATATATATAAAATCACACACACACACATATATATACACATTTGTGTGTATACAGTTTTTCTATATGTATATCTGTGTATATTTCCATACCTGTGGGCTCCGGGCTCGGTGCTGCAGTGAGTCGTCCCGGGGCGGTCGGTCGGCAGATATC
Organism: Anomaloglossus baeobatrachus; assembly: GCF_048569485.1. Taxonomy (NCBI): domain Eukaryota; kingdom Metazoa; phylum Chordata; class Amphibia; order Anura; family Aromobatidae; genus Anomaloglossus; species Anomaloglossus baeobatrachus. The sequence goes on from NC_134363.1 coordinate 2,961,315, forward strand.
AGCAGGTCGCGGCGTCCGCCCGTCCGCCGATCTTGGATGTGATTGGATGAGGAGTGACACAGCTGAGCCGGCCCCGGAGCTGACCATGGTGTGGCTGCCAGTGACAGCTTTGTGCAGCCTCCGGTCACAGCTGATGGGAGAGGAAACAATGGGGGTTGTAGTCGGATATTTACCTCCCCAATAACCCGGACCTGCACCCGCCAGTATGGAAACTTCTCGCAATTCCTCGCACTCTTCCAGACCGCTGCTTGCAGTCAGTATCGGGGCATTGCTGTGTGCACCAGTCACACTTCTCACAGCTGAGATTCGTCACAGTTGCATCCATTCTTGCAATCCTCTGTGAGCTCAGACAATCCTGGTACATTGTAACAAACACTCTCCACCGGAGCGTTACCATTCACTGACAGCAAACAGGGCTGGCATATAAGCCGATGTATGTGCCGGCATGCTGGGAGCTGCAGTGTCCGGCAGCTGGAGAGATGACGATGATCTGGGGGATCGGTCGGGGTCGGCCATACATTTTGGGGTCACAGGTGTGGGGTCGTTGGCACAGATCATGTAAACACTGAAAGTGCAAACGGAGGTTACTCAGCGCTAAATGTGAGCGATACCGGGGTCACCGACATCACGGGCAGAGCCAGCACCGCGACCCCTCCCCCACACACGTGACATGCAGGACCCCGGGAAAGCTGGGTCACTCCCCTCCTTGTATTCAGTCATCATCTTCCCCAGGAGCAAAGGCACAAAGAAAGGAAGCAACAAAGTAACAGAAAGACGCACTTAAAGGGACAGAGAAATAAACCGGCCATTAGATGGCAGCAGCTCCAGCAATAGACACTACTGCTCCCAGCATGCCCGGACCACGATCTACGATGCTGGAGGATGGGCGTCTATACGGAAGCTGGAATCCACTCTGCTGGGCCTTGTAGTCCTCCTCCCTGGCTGTGCACGATATGGCGTTGCCTGATGATAGTAATGAAGGAAATCAAGCAGGAAGCGGCAGAGCGAGAAGCTGCCAGGAGGGGGCGCCACATCCAGCACCCACCGGAGAGCGCCCCCAAGAGGCTGCGGACGGGAGGAGCGAGTGTGAACAGGAGTGATGGTGAGGAGACCAAAGCACCTCCGAGTGTGAGCTGGAAACCATGCGGAGTGCAGGAGGCGCTGCTGAGGACACTGCCAGCAGAAAAGACGCACATCAGTCAGCACTGAGCATTGTCTGTCCTGTAGAAACCATCAACTTCCTTGCATCATGTGACCGTCAGATAAGGTCATTGCCTCATATAAGACCATGCACCATCCAACTCAATCCTTCAAGGAAAACCACGCAACCATCAAGCTCATTGCCTCATATAAGGTCAAGTCACTGTCAAGCCATTGCCTCATGTTAAACAGTGCAATCATCAAATCATCGAAACATGTAAAACCAGGCAACCATCAAGCTCATTGCCTCATATGAGACCATGCAACCATCAAGCTCATTGCCTTGTGTAAGACCATGCAGCTATGAAGCTTCTTGCATTGTATAAGACCATGCAACCATCAATGCCTCACGTACAATCATGTAGCCATCAAGCTCATTGCCTTGTATAAGACCATGCAACCACAAAGTTATTTGCTTCATGTAAGACCATGAAAATATCAAGCTTGTTGCCTTGTGTAAGAAAATACAAACATCACATTCATTGCCTTGTATAAAACCATGCAACCATCAAGCGAATTGCCTCATGTAACAGTCAAGCTCACTATCTCACGTAAAACAATGCAACCATCAAGCTCATTACCTTATGTAAGATCATACCATCAACCTCACTGTCTCATGTACAACCATCAAGTTTATTGCCTCAAGGAAAACCATGCAACTATCAAGCCCATTGTCTAATGTAAAACCATGCAACTATCAAGCCCATTGTCTAATGTAAAACCATGCAACTATCAAGCTCATTGCCTCATGTAAAACCATGCAACCATCAAGCGAATTGCCTCACGTAACATCATGCAACAGTCAAGCTCACTGTCTCACGTAAAACTATGCAACCATCAAGTTCATTGCCTCATGTAAAACCATAAAATCATCAAGCTCATTGACTTGTGTAAGATCATGCAACCATCAAGGTCATTGTCTCATGTAAAACCATTCAACTATAAAGCTCATTGCCTCATGCAACCATCAAGCTCAATGCCTCTCAGATGATGCTGATCTCTGTAACCATGTGCAGACAGAACTATATGAAATTCAGCAGGACAACCCGCTATTTACAGTGGTTACATAGACTCTACACCAGGAGCTATGTGCAGACAGAAGTATGTGAAATTCAACAGGACAGCCCGCTATTTACAGGGGTTTCATAGACTCTACACCAGGAGCTGTGTGCAGACAGAAGTATGTGAAATTCAACAGGACAGCCCGCTATTTACAGGGGTTTCATAGACTCTACACCAGGAGCTGTGTGCAGACAGAACTATGTGACATTCAGCAGGAGAAGCCGCTATTTACAGGGGTTACACAGACTCTACACCAGGAGCTGTGTGCAGACAGAACTGTGACATTCAGCAGGACAACCTGCTATTTACAGGGGTTACATAGACTCTACACCAGGAGCTGTGTGCAGACAGAACTATGTGACATTCAGCAGGACAACCTGCTATTTACAGTGGTTACATAGACTCTACACCAGGAGCTATGTGCAGACAGAAGTATGTGAAATTCAACAGGACAGCCCGCTATTTACAGGGGTTTCATAGACTCTACACCAGGAGCTGTGTGCAGACAGAAGTATGTGAAATTCAACAGGACAGCCCGCTATTTACAGGGGTTTCATAGACTCTACACCAGGAGCTGTGTGCAGACAGAACTATGTGACATTCAGCAGGAGAAGCCGCTATTTACAGGGGTTACACAGACTCTACACCAGGAGCTGTGTGCAGACAGAACTGTGACATTCAGCAGGACAACCTGCTATTTACAGGGGTTACATAGACTCTACACCAGGAGCTGTGTGCAGACAGAACTATGTGACATTCAGCAGGACAACCTGCTATTTACAGGGGTTACACAGACTCTACACCACAAAAACGGTAGGAAAGGATTTCCAGGAGACTGGGCCATACTGGCCACCCAGCTGTCCCAGTAACAGCTGAATAGGATGAGATAGGGGCTAGTAATTAAGTGCATAGATTTTTTTTTATTTTGGGGGGAGATGATCCTTAACATTACTTGCACCCCTTCTGGTGCCTCACTTTTTTCAAGCTGTTGCCTGGCTTTTTCAGGGTTAACAGAGATTTATCTGAAGCGAGCTGTCAGGATTCAGTTCTCGGGGTGACGACCTGGATGCAGATGACATTGTGAGGAAGCGTCTCATGTTATCCCGGCAGGTGGCGGCGAAACCAGAGATGCCCTGATGCCACCTATGGCCGTGGCATGAGATGCCGGGGGTAAGATGAGCCGCCGCTTCTGTCCTCAGATACCTCAGGGGACATAATAGCCCTTTCTATCCGGTGGTAGCGTTGCCATGGTGACCGGGGACGGAAGCGGGTACCGGTGGTGAAGTTTTGTGGGTCACTCAGCTGAGTTCTCCTTGTGCCCGCCGACATTGTAGGATGGATGGTCACAAGCTGCGGCTCCTGCTCATCCTGCAGATTTCTACACTGATTGGTGAGTTCCCAGCACTGAATTTTGGGAATTGCTATGTGAGTAATGTCCTGAACATTATGGGATGGAGGGAATTGTCATTTATGGGGTATTGTTATCTGATCTGCTTGTATAGGGAGCGATGGCTGTGCACGCCTGGGCTGGGACAGTGCAGACGTTATTGGGGGCTTCGCTCATGGGCGCCCTCATTTCTGATTCTATCATAGGAAGATCTCCAGGATTTGGGGGTCCGTCCTGTTAGTGTGGTATGGAGGGGCCCCCCATGCTCTGGACCCCTCTGTGACCCAGAGCAGACTCAGCTATCGTATTACATGGTCATTCACGAGGACGGCCGCCATAGTGGACGACATATCCAACCGCAGGGCAACAGCGTGATGGTGTCTTCCCCGGACACATCAGCTGTATACCGGGGTGCAGGGAGAGCGCCGTATACCCGGGTGCAGGGAGACCGACGTATACCGGGGTGCAGGGACAGCGATGTATCCCGGGGTGCAGGGAGAGCGCCGTATACCCGGGTGCAGGGAGACCGACGAATACCGGGGTGCAGAGAGACCGATGTATACCGGGGTGCAGGAAGAGTGCCATATACCGGGGTGCCTGGAGAGTGTCATATACCGGGGTGCAGGGAGAGTGCCAGATACCGGGGTGAAGGGAGACCGACGTATACCGGGGTGCAGGGAGAGCGTCACATACTGGGGTGCAGGGACAGCGATGTATCCCGGGGTGCAGGGACAGCGATATATCCCGGGGTGCACGGAGAGCGCCGAATACCGGGTGCAGGGAGACCGACGTATACCGGGGTGCAGGGAGACTGACGTATACCGGGGTGCAGGGAGACCGACATATACCGGGGTGCAGGGAGACCGACGTATACCTGGGTGCAGGGAGACCGACGTATACCGGGGTGCAGGGAGACCGACGTATACCGGGGTGCAGGGAGACCAACGTATACCGGGGTGCAGGGACAGCGCCGCATACCGGGGTGCAGGGACAGCGATGTATCCCGGGGTGCAGTGAGAGTGCCATATACCCGGGTGCAGGGAGACCGACGTATACCGGGGTGCAGGGAGACCGACGTATACCGGGGTGCAGGGAGACCGACGTATACCGGGGTGCCTGGAGAGTGTCATATACCGGGGTGCAGGGAGAGTGCCAGATACCGGGGTGAAGGGAGACTGACGTATGCCTGGGTGCAGGGAGAGCGTCACATACTGGGGTGCAGGGAGAGCGCCACATACTGGGGTGCAGAGAGAGCGCCACATACTGGTGTGCAGGGAGAGTGCCGTATACTGGGGTGGAGGGAGAGCGCTGTATACTGGGGTACAGGGAGAGTGCAGTATACTGGGGTATAGGGAGAGTGCAGTATACCCCGGTATACCGGGGTGCAGGGAGAGCGCAGTATACCGGGGTGCAAGGAGAGCGTAGTATATCGGGGTGCAGGGAGAGCGCCGTATATCGGGGTGCAGGGAAAGCGCAGTATACTGGGGTGCAGGGAGAGCGCCGTATATCGGGGCGCAGGGAAAGCACCGCATGCTGGTCATGGGGCTAGCGCCATATGCTGGGGTGCAAGGAGAGCCCCTTTTTTTAGTGACTTAATAAAAACATTGTAACACTCAAAACACTTGAGTGAACAGTGATAATTCATTAACCCCTCACTTACCTGTAATACAGTCCATCATTAACCCGTTCCTTACCCGCACTATAGTCCATCATTAACCCTTTCCTGGCCAGTGCTGTCCTGGGAGAGATCAGGTCATTTCTATGCAATGAGCGACTAATCATCTTAATGAAGATTTCCAGGAACACGAGGCCGGAATCGGCTCAAGGCTCGGTTCGGCGCCTGCACTTCCAAGAATCCTGAGCTGCACAGAATTGAGAAGGAAGAAATGCCACAAGAAGCGTCCGAAGTGTCTACAATAAACGCATGGGAAGAAAATCGCTTAAAGGGGCTTTTCCAGGACCCCCATAGAGACCAGCAACAGGACAATCAATGAGAGTTTCCTCTAAATCCCAGATCTTCATTCATTTTCTCTGTGCTTCTGCATACACTGACTAATAGAGGATTACTCATCCTGAGCTCTCTGGTGCATGAATGTAATGCTAGCACTGCACTGACATTGAACATAGGAAAAGTTCATCCAGTTCTCCTTTTACTCAGCAGTTTAGATCCAAGAAACTACCTTTAAGGCTATGTTCACATCTTGCATTTTTTGCTATGGTTTTTATTTTTGCAGCTTTTGCTTTGCCATGCTTTGTGTTATCCAGGGTGGTCGGGGACGACCATGCTTAAAGAGGGGAGGGAAGGAATGTAAGGGGGTGGTGGAATTTCTGCCCCTGAGGACACCAGAATAACTGTACACAATTTGTTTATCTATATATTGCATAGAGGGTAAGGCATGTGGTGTAATGTGATGGTGTAGTGCACAATGTAGCAGAGTTGGAATGTGAATAGTAGGACGCTGTAAGGTAGGCTCTGTGCTGGGTGACTGCAGGGCATGGAGGTAAAGATGTGGGATTAAGGTGTGGTCCTAGGAGAACAGGACCGACTCCATCTTAGATCTGGAGATAGGGTTGACTGTAGTGTATTTCGGATGTGCAGGTGGAGTTACACCTGAGGCTGCAGTTAGTGGGTGACCTCAAAGTGGCAGAACGACAGTGGGGTAGTGAGATGTCCTCCTAACCATCCAAACTTCAGATAACAGAAGAGCTGGAAGCAGATGAACGGCCCCGATACGGGAGACTGAGCCAGTGGTCGTACTTCAGGCTGGACCCCGACCCCTCCTGGCAGGGGTAAGCACCAACTCCGGTGCCGCAGGGATCCACCTTTCTGTACGGAACCTTCGGAGGTGACTGCGGGTGGAGAGCTCCTCGCTGGGACTATGGTGACCCCCTTATCCAAAGAGGATAGGGCTTCCAGAGGAAGAATCTGGGCCTTGGTCTGTCCGAGGGTCCGGGTGTCCATTCTTGCCATAGTAAGTGTGCGTCTTGGAGATCCTCCGGAGAAAAAGTGAAGAGAAGGTGGAGTGTAGGAAGGGAACGGAGCTTAAAAGATTAAATTATGGTGTGTCTGAAGATGCACGAAGAAGAAAGTTAAGACGCCGCTGCCTCACCTGTAAAGTCAGAAGTTGTGAACTAGAAGAAACGTTGGTTAGGAAAGGTTTACCGCGTTGTCGAGATATTGGTGATATTCAGCCGCCCCAGAGGAATGAGCGGCACCGCCCCAGAGGAACGACCGGCGCCACCCCAGAGGAACGACCGGCACCGCCCCCAGAGGAATTACTGGCACCGCCCCAGAGGAACGACGACCGGCGCCACCCCAGAGGAATGACCGGCGCCGCCCCAGAGGAACGACGACCGGCGCCACCCCAGAGGAATGACCGGCGCCACCCCAGAGGAACGACCGTCACCGCCCTAGAGGTATAACCGGCGCCGCCACAGAGAAATAAAGGCCGCCGTCCCAGAGGTCCGACCGGTGCCGCCTCAGAGGAACGAGCAGCACCGCCACAGAGGTATGACCAGCGCCAACCCAGAGGTACGACCGGCGCCGCCCCAGAGGAATGAGCGGCACTGCCCCAGAGGAATGACCGGCCCTGCCCCAGAGGTTCAACTGCCACCGCCCCATAGGAACGACCGGCGCCGCCGCAGAAGAACAACCAGCACCGCCCCAGAGGAACGACCGGCGCCGCCCCAGGCCTCAAACCCAACCAGGTCCGAGGCAACAACACACATATGGTGGGGAATATTGTGTGTGATGGTGTAGTGGACATTTGTGACGGTGGCCGGTGGTAGTACCTGTGGCAGAGGTTTGGTCCTCGGGTATTGCCCTCGGCCACCGTCACAAATGAAACTAACTTTACCGTAAGCAAACAGAACACCAAAAACGCAGCAAAACCGGCTTTTTTCCTGGTTTTGCTGCAAATGAAGCGCAGCAAAACCGCAACATGTGAACGCAGCCTTTACAAGTGCGGCAGGATCACTGGTGCAAATACTGAGGTTGTTACAATGTATCAGAGTCGCCCGGACTGGACACCATTGTAACAAACCTTCGGCTTTTAGGCTTTTCAGCCTCGGGATGTGACAGGCGCTGTCAGCAAAGCGAGATCTTGGGAAAGTATCAGAGCACGGCGGCGCTGGTCACTGTACAGTGATTGATGTATTGATTGTCAGCTCCTGAGACCAGAACACTGCAGTAATGGATGATTTGTGCTGTTGCAGGTGAGGGGCAGAGGAGCCGGATTATCGGGGGGTATTCAGTGTCCCCCTACTCCACGCGGTACCTGGTGTCTCTGAGGAGGAATACGGGGCTCCACTTCTGCGGGGGGTCGCTGGTCAGCAGGTTCTGGGTCCTCACGGCCGCCCACTGTAAGATCGAGTAAGTATCCAGAAACCGGGGGGGCGACAATGTGACGGGAAGGAGTTCTGACCCGAGATTATTCATATACAGTGTGAATGCAGTCATTACTCCAGTCACATCCAAAGCTGCATAGACACATTGTGCCCCTAGTCTCTCTGCTGCCCCCGGCTGGTCAGTGATTCTCGCGTCTCTCTGCTGCCCCCTGCTGGTCAGTGATTCTCTCGTCTCTCTGCTGCCCCCTGCTGGTCAGTGATTCTCTCATCTCTCTGCTGCCCCCTGCTGGTCAGTGATTCTCTCGTCTCTCTGCTGCCCCCTGCTGGTCAGTGATTCTCTCGTCTCTCTGCTGCCCCCTGCTGGTCAGTGATTCTCTCATCTCTCTGCTGCCCTCTGCTGGTCAGTGATTCATCTCTCTGCTGCCCTCTGCTGGTCAGTGATTCTCTCGTCTCTCTGCTGCCCCCTGCTGGTCAGTGATTCTCTCGTCTTTCTGCTGCCCCCTGCTGGTCAGTGATTCTCTCGTCTCTCTGCTGCCCTCTGCTGGTCAGTGATTCTCTCGTCTCTCTGCTGCCCCCTGCTGGTCAGTGATTCTCTCGTCACTCTGCTGCCCCCTGCTGGTCAGTGATTCTCTCGTCTCTCTGCTGCCCCCTGCTGGTCAGTGATTCTCTCCTCTCTCTGCTGCCCCCTGCTGGTCAGTGATTCTCTCGTCTCTCTGCTGCCCCCTGCTGGTCAGTGATTCTCTCGTCTCTCTGCTGCCCCCTGCTGGTCAGTGACTCTCTCGTCTCTCTGCTGCCCCCTGCTGGTCAGTGATTCTCTCCTCTCTCTGCTGCCCCCTGCTGGTCAGTGATTCTCTCGTCTCTCTGCTGCCCCCTGCTGGTCAGTGATTCTCTCCTCTCTCTGCTGCCCCCTGCTGGTCAGTGATTCTCGCATCTCTCTGCTGCCCTCTGCTGGTCAGTGATTCTCTCGTCTCTCTGCTGCCCCCTGCTGGTCAGTGATTCTCTCCTCTCTCTGCTGCCCCCTGCTGGTCAGTGATTCTCTCGTCTCTCTGCTGCCCCCTGCTGGTCAGTGATTCTCTCCTCTCTCTGCTGCCCCCTGCTGGTCAGTGATTCTCGCATCTCTCTGCTGCCCTCTGCTGGTCAGTGATTCTCTCGTCTCTCTGCTGCCCTCTGCTGGTCAGTGATTCTCTCCTCTCTCTGCTGCCCCCTGCTGGTCAGTGATTATCTCATCTCTCTGCTGCCCTCTGCTGGTCAGTGATTCTCTCCTCTCTCTGCTGCCCTCTGCTGGTCAGTGATTCTCTCATCTCTCTGCTGCCCTCTGCTGGTCAGTGATTCTCTCCTCTCTCTGCTGCCCCCTGCTGGTCAGTGATTCTCTCATCTCTCTGCTGCCCTCTGCTGGTCAGTGATTCTCTCGTCTCTCTGCTGCCCCCTGCTGGTCAGTGATTCTCTCCTCTCTCTGCTGCCCTCTGCTGGTCAGTGATTCTCTCATCTCTCTGCTGCCCTCTGCTGGTCAGTGATTCTCTCATCTCTCTGCTGCCCCCTGCTGGTCAGTGATTCATCTCTCTGCTGCCCTCTGCTGGTCAGTGATTCTCTCCTCTCTCGGCTGCCCCCTGCTCGTCAGTGATTCTCTCCTCTCTCTGCTGCCCCCTGCTGGTCAGTGATTCTCTCCTCTCTCTGCTGCCCCCTGCTGGTCAGTGATTCTCTTGTCTCTCTGCTGCCCCCTGCTGGTCAGTGATTCTCTTCTCTCTCTGCTGCCCCCTGCTGGTCAGTGATTCTCTCATCTCTCTGCTGCCCCCTGCTGGTCAGTGATTCTCTCGTCTCTCTGCTGCCCTCTGCTGGTCAGTGATTCTCTCGTCTCTCTGCTGCCCTCTGCTGGTCAGTGATTCTCTCCTCTCTCGGCTGCCCCCTGCTCGTCAGTGATTCTCTCCTCTCTCTGCTGCCCCATGCTGGTCAGTGATTCTCTCCTCTCTCTGCTGCCCCCTGCTGGTCAGTGATTCTCTCCTCTCTCTGCTGCCCCCTGCTGGTCAGTGATTCTCTCCTCTCTCTGCTGCCCTCTGCTGGTCAGTGATTCTCTTGTCTCTCTGCTGCCCTCTGCTGGTCAGTGATTCTCTTGTCTCTCTGCTGCCCTCTGCTGGTCAGTGATTCTCTCGTCTCTCTGCTGCCCTCTGCTGGTCAGTGATTCTCTCCTCTCTCTGCTGCCCTCTGCTGGTCAGTGATTCTCTCATCTCTCTGCTGCCCCCTGCTGGTCAGTGATTCTCTTGTCTCTCTGCTGCCCCCTGCTGGTCAGTGATTCTCTCCTCTCTCTGCTGCCCCCTGCTGGTCAGTCATTCTCTTGTCTCTCTGCTGCCCTCTGCTGGTCAGTGATTCTCTCGTCTCTCTGCTGCCCCTGCTGGTCAGTGATTCTCTCATCTCTCTGCTGCCCCTGCTGGTCAGTGATTCTCTCATCTCTCTGCTGCCCCCTGCTGGTCAGTGATTCTCTCGTCTCTCTGCTGCCCCCTGCTGGTCAGTGATTCTCTCATCTCTCTGCTGCCCCCTGCTAGTAAGTGATTCTCTTGTCTCTCTGCTGCCCCCTGCTGGTCAGTGATTCTCTCCTCTCTCTGCTGCCCCCTGCTGGTCAGTGATTCTCTCGTCTCTCTGCTGCCCTCTGCTGGTCAGTGATTCTCTCCTCTCTCTGCTGCCCCCTGCTGGTCAGTGATTCTCTTGTCTCTCTGCTGCCCCCTGCTGGTCAGTGATTCTCTCCTCTCTCTGCTGCCCCCTGCTGGTCAGTGATTCTCTTGTCTCTCTGCTGCCCCCTGCTGGTCAGTGATTTTCTCGTCTCTCTGCTGCCCCCTGCTGGTCAGTGATTCTCTTGTCTCTCTGCTGCCCCCTGCTGGTCAGTGATTCTCTCGTCTCTCTGCTGCCCCCTGCTGGTCAGTGATTCTCTCCTCCCTCTGCTGCCCCCTGCTGGTCAGTGATTCTCTCTCTGCTGCCCCCTGCTGGTCAGTGATTCTCTCCTCTCTCTGCTGCCCCCTGCTGGTCAGTGATTCATCTCTCTGCTGCCCTCTGCTGGTCAGTGATTCTCATCTCTCTGCTTCCCCCTGCTGGTCAGTGATTCATATCTCTGCTGCCCCCTGCTGGTCAGTGATTCATCTCTCTGTTGCCCCCTGCTGGTCAGTGATTCTCTCGTCTCTCTGCTGCCCCCTGCTGGTCAGTGATTCTCTCGTCTCTCTGCTGCCCCCTGCTGGTCAGTGATTCTCACATCTCTCTGTTGCCCCCTGCTGGTCAGTGATTCTCTCGTCTCTCTTCTGCCCCCTGCTGGTCAGTGACTCTTTCGTCTCTCTGTTGCCCCCTGCTGGTCAGTGATTCTCTCGTCTCTCTTCTGCCCCCTGCTGCTCAGTGATTCTCTCCTCTCTCTGCTGCCCCCTGCTGGTCAGTGATTCTCTCGTCTCTCTGCTGCCCCCTGCTGGTCAGTGATTCTCTCCTCTCTCTGCTGCCCCCTGCTGGTCAGTGATTCTCTCCTCTCTCTGCTGCCCCCTGCTGGTCAGTGATTCTCGCATCTCTCTGCTGCCCTCTGCTGGTCAGTGATTCTCTCGTCTCTCTGCTGCCCCCTGCTGGTCAGTGATTCTCTCCTCTCTCTGCTGCCCCCTGCTGGTCAGTGATTCTCTCGTCTCTCTGCTGCCCCCTGCTGGTCAGTGATTCTCTCCTCTGTCTGCTGCCCCCTGCTGGTCAGTGATTCTCGCATCTCTCTGCTGCCCTCTGCTGGTCAGTGATTCTCTCGTCTCTCTGCTGCCCCCTGCTGGTCAGTGATTCTCTCCTCTCTCTGCTGCCCTCTGCTGGTCAGTGATTCTCTCATCTCTCTGCTGCCCTCTGCTGGTCAGTGATTCTCTCATCTCTCTGCTGCCCCCTGCTGGTCAGTGATTCATCTCTCTGCTGCCCCTTGCTGGTCAGTGATTCTCTCCTCTCTCTGCTGCCCCCTGCTGGTCAGTGATTCTCTTGTCTCTCTGCTGCCCCCTGCTGGTCAGTGATTCTCTTCTCTCTCTGCTGCCCCCTGCTGGTCAGTGATTCTCTCATCTCTCTGCTGCCCCCTGCTGGTCAGTGATTCTCTCGTCTCTCTGCTGCCCTCTGCTGGTCAGTGATTCTCTCGTCTCTCTGCTGCCCTCTGCTGGTCAGTGATTCTCTCCTCTCTCGGCTGCCCCCTGCTCGTCAGTGATTCTCTCCTCTCTCTGCTGCCCCATGCTGGTCAGTGATTCTCTCCTCTCTCTGCTGCCCCCTGCTGGTCATTGATTCTCTCCTCTCTCTGCTGCCCCCTGCTGGTCAGTGATTCTCTCCTCTCTCTGCTGCCCCCTGCTGGTCAGTGATTCTCTTGTCTCTCTGCTGCCCTCTGCTGGTCAGTGATTCTCTTGTCTCTCTGCTGCCCTCTGCTGGTCAGTGATTCTCTCGTCTCTCTGCTGCCCTCTGCTGGTCAGTGATTCTCTCCTCTCTCTGCTGCCCTCTGCTGGTCAGTGATTCTCTCATCTCTCTGCTGCCCCCTGCTCGTCAGTGATTCTCTCCTCTCTCTGCTGCCCCCTGCTGGTCAGTGATTCTCTTGTCTCTCTGCTGCCCCCTGCTGGTCAGTGATTCTCTCCTCTCTCTGCTGCCCCCTGCTGGTCAGTCATTCTCTTGTCTCTCTGCTGCCCTCTGCTGGTCAGTGATTCTCTCGTCTCTCTGCTGCCCCTGCTGGTCAGTGATTCTCTCATCTCTCTGCTGCCCCCTGCTGGTCAGTGATTCTCTCGTCTCTCTGCTGCCCCCTGCTGGTCAGTGATTCTCTCATCTCTCTGCTGCCCCCTGCTAGTAAGTGATTCTCTTGTCTCTCTGCTGCCCCCTGCTGGTCAGTGATTCTCTCCTCTCTCTGCTGCCCCCTGCTGGTCAGTGATTCTCTTGTCTCTCTGCTGCCCTCTGCTGGTCAGTGATTCTCTCCTCTCTCTGCTGCCCCCTGCTGGTCAGTGATTCTCTCGTCTCTCTGCTGCCCTCTGCTGGTCAGTGATTCTCTCCTCTCTCTGCTGCCCCCTGCTGGTCAGTGATTCTCTTGTCTCTCTGCTGCCCCCTGCTGGTCAGTGATTCTCTCCTCTCTCTGCTGCCCCCTGCTGGTCAGTGATTCTCTTGTCTCTCTGCTGCCCCCTGCTGGTCAGTGATTTTCTCGTCTCTCTGCTGCCCCCTGCTGGTCAGTGATTCTCTTGTCTCTCTGCTGCCCCCTGCTGGTCAGTGATTCTCTCGTCTCTCTGCTGCCCCCTGCTGGTCAGTGATTCTCTCCTCTCTCTGCTGCCCCCTGCTGGTCAGTGATTCTCTCCTCTCTCTGCTGCCCCCTGCTGGTCAGTGATTCTCTCGTCTCTCTGCTGCCCCCTGCTGGTCAGTGATTCTCTCCTCCCTCTGCTGCCCCCTGCTGGTCAGTGATTCTCTCCTCTCTCTGCTGCCCCCTGCTGGTCAGTGATTCTCTCCTCTCTCTGCTGCCCCCTGCTGGTCAGTGATTCATCTCTCTGCTGCCCTCTGCTGGTCAGTGATTCTCATCTCTCTGCTGCCCCCTGCTGGTCAGTGATTCATCTCTCTGCTGCCCCCTGCTGGTCAGTGATTCATCTCTCTGTTGCCCCCTGCTGGTCAGTGATTCATCTCTCTGTTGCCCCCTGCTGGTCAGTGATTCATCTCTCTGTTGCCCCCTGCTGGTCAGTGATTCTCTCGTCTCTCTGCTGCCCCCTGCTGGTCAGTGATTCATCTCTCTGTTGCCCCCTGCTGGTCAGTGATTCTCTCGTCTCTCTGCTGCCCCCTGCTGGTCAGTGATTCTCTCGTCTCTCTGCTGCCCTCTGCTGGTCAGTGATTCTCTCTTCTCTCTGCTGCCCTCTGCTGGTCAGTGATTCTCTAGTCTCTCTGCTGCCCCCTGCTGGTCAGTGATTCTCTCCTCTCTGTGCTGCCCTCTGCTGGTCAGTGATTCTCTGGTCTCTCTGCTGCCCCCTGCTGGTCAGTGATTCTCTCGTCTCTCTGCTGCCCCCTGCTGGTCAGTGATTCTCTCCTCTCTCTGCTGCCCCCTGCTGGTCAGTGATTCCCTCATCTCTCTGCTGCCCCCTGCTGGTCAGTGATTCCCTCATCTCTCTGCTGCCCCCTGCTGGTCAGTGATTCCCTCATCTCTCTGCTGCCCCCTGCTGGTCAGTGATTCTCCCGTCTCTCTGCTGCCCCTGCTGGGCAGTGATTCTCATCTCTCTGCTGCCCTCTGCTGGTCAGTGAATCTCTCGTCTCTCTGCTGCCCCCTGCTGGTCAGTGATTCTCGCATCTCTCTGCTGCCCCCAGCTGGTCAGTGATTCTCTCGTCTCTCTGCTGCCCCCTGCTGGTCAGTGATTCTCCCATCTCTCTGCTGCCCTCTGCTGGTCAGTGATTCTCTCGTCTCTCTGCTGCCCCCTGCTGGTCAGTGATTCTCTCATCTCTCTGCTGCCCCCTGCTGGTCAGTGATTCTCTCGTCTCTCTGCTGCCCCCTGCTGGTCAGTGATTCTCTCATCTCTCTGCTGCCCCCTGCTGGTCAGTGATTCTCACATCTCTCTGCTGCCCCCTGCTGCTCAGTGATTCTCTCGTCTCTCTGCTGCCCCCTGCTGGTCAGTGATTCTCTAGTCTCTCTGCTGCCCCCTGCTGGTCAGTGATTCTCTAGTCTCTCTGCTGCCCTCTGCTGGTCAGTGATTCTCTCATCTCTCTGCTGCCCCCTGCTGGTCAGTGATTCTCTCATCTCTCTGCTGCCCCCTGCTGGTCAGTGATTCTCTCCTCTCTCTGCTGCCCCCTGCTGGTCAGTGATTCTCTTGTCTCTCTGCTGCCCTCTGCTGGTCAGTGATTCTCTCCTCTCTCTGCTGCCCTCTGCTGGTCAGTGATTCTCTCATCTCTCTGCTGCCCCCTGCTGGTCAGTGATTCTCTCGTCTCTCTGCTGCCCCCTGCTCGTCAGTGATTCTCTCATCTCTCTGCTGCCCCCTGCTGGTCAGTGATTCTCTCATCTCTCTGCTGCTTTCTGCTGGTCAGTGATTCTCTCATCTCTCTGCTGCCCTCTGCTGGTCAGTGATTCTCTTGTCTCTTTGCTGCCCTCTGCTGGTCAGTGATTCTCATCTCTCTGCTGCCCCCTGCTGGTCAGTGATTCTCATCTCTCTGCTGCCCCCTGCTGGTCAGTGATTCTCTCGTCTCTCTGCTGCCCCCTGCTGGTCAGTGATTCTCTCCTCTCTCGGCTGCCTCCTGCTCGTCAGTGATTCTCTCCTCTCTCTGCTGCCCCCTGCTGGTCAGTGATTCTCTCCTCTCTCTGCTGCCCCCTGCTGGTCAGTGATTCTCTCCTCTCTCTGCTGCCCCCTGCTGATCAGTGATTCTCTCCTCTCTCTGCTGCCCCCTGCTGGTCAGTGATTCTCTTGTCTCTCTGCTGCCCTCTTCTGGTCAGTGATTCTCTTGTCTCTCTGCTGCCCTCTGCTGGTCAGTGATTCTCTCCTCTCTCTGCTGCCCTCTGCTGGTCAGTGATTCTCTCATCTCTCTGCTGCCCCCTGCTCGTCAGTGATTCTCTCCTCTCTCTGCTGCCCCCTGCTGGTCAGTGATTCTCTCGTCTCTCTGCTGCCCTCTGCTGGTCAGTGATTCTCTCCTCTCTCTGCTGCCCCCTGCTGGTCAGTGATTCTCTTGTCTCTCTGCTGCCCTCTGCTGGTCAGTGATTCTCTCCTCTCTCTGCTGCCCCCTGCTGGTCAGTGATTCTCTCGTCTCTCTGCTGCCCCCTGCTGGTCAGTGATTCTCTCATCTCTCTGCTGCCCCCTGCTGGTCAGTGATTCTCTCGTCTCTCTGCTGCCCCCTGCTGGTCAGTGATTCTCTCCTCTCTCTGCTGCCCCCTGCTGGTCAGTGATTCTCTCATCTCTCTGCTGCCCCCTGCTGGTCAGTGATTCTCTTGTCTCTCTGCTGCCCCCTGCTGGTCAGTGATTCTCTTGTCTCTCTGCTACCCCCTGCTGGTCAGTGATTCTCTCATCTCTCTGCTGCCCTCTGCTGGTCAGTGATTCTCTCCTCTCTCTGCTGCCCCCTGCTGATCAGTGATTCTCTCGTCTCTCTGCTGCCCTCTGCTGGTCAGTGATTCTCTCCTCTCTCTGCTGCCCCCTGCTGGTCAGTGATTCTCTTGTCTCTCTGCTGCCCCCTGCTGGTCAGTGATTCTCTCCTCTCTCTGCTGCCCCCTGCTGGTCAGTGATTCTCTTGTCTCTCTGCTGCCCCCTGCTGGTCAGTGATTCTCTCGTCTCTCTGCTGCCCCCTGCTGGTCAGTGATTCTCTCGTCTCTCTGCTGCCCCCTGCTGGTCAGTGATTCTCTCCTCTCTCTGCTGCCCCCTGCTGGTCAGTGATTCTCTCGTCTCTCTGCTGCCCCCTGCTGGTCAGTGATTCTCTCCTCTCTCTGCTGCCCCCTGCTGGTCAGTGATTCTCTCCTCTCTCTGCTGCCCCCTGCTGGTCAGTGATTCTCTCCTCTCTCTGCTGCCCCCTGCTGGTCAGTGATTCATCTCTCTGCTGCCCCCTGCTGGTCAGTGATTCATCTCTCTGCTGCCCCCTGCTGGTCAGTGATTCATCTCTCTGTTGCCCCCTGCTGGTCAGTGATTCTCTCGTCTCTCTGCTGCCCCCTGCTGGTCAGTGATTCTCACATCTCTCTGTTGCCCCCTGCTGGTCAGTGATTCTCTCGTCTCTCTGCTGCCCCCTGCTGGTCAGTGATTCTCTCGTCTCTCTGCTGCCCCCTGCTGGTCAGTGATTCTCACATCTCTCTGCTGCCCCCTGCTGGTCAGTGATTCTCTCGTCTCTCTGCTGCCCTCTGCTGGTCAGTGATTCTCTAGTCTCTCTGCTGCCCCCTGCTGGTCAGTGATTCTCTCCTCTCTGTGCTGCCCTCTGCTGGTCAGTGATTCTCTCCTCTCTGTGCTGCCCTCTGCTGGTCAGTGATTCTCTGGTCTCTCTGCTGCCCCCTGCTGGTCAGTGATTCTCTCGTCTCTCTGCTGCCCCCTGCTGGTCAGTGATTCTCTCCTCTCTTTGCTGCCCCCTGCTGGTCAGTGATTCCCTCATCTCTCTGCTGCCCCCTGCTGGTCAGTGATTCATCTCTCTGTTGCCCCCTGCTGGTCAGTGATTCTCTCGTCTCTCTGCTGCCCCCTGCTGGTCAGTGATTCTCTCGTCTCTCTGCTGCCCCCTGCTGGTCAGTGATTCTCACATCTCTCTGTTGCCCCCTACTGGTCAGTGATTCTCTCGTCTCTCTGCTGCCCCCTGCTGGTCAGTGATTCTCACATCTCACTGCTGCCCCCTGCTGGTCAGTGATTCATCTCTCTGTTGCCCCCTGCTGGTCAGTGATTCTCTCGTCTCTCTGCTGCCCCCTGCTGGTCAGTGATTCTCTCGTCTCTCTGCTGCCCTCTGCTGGTCAGTGATTCTCTCGTCTCTCTGCTGCCCCCTGCTGGTCAGTGATTCTCTCGTCTCTCTGCTGCCCCCTGCTGGTCAGTGATTCTCTCGTCTCTCTGCTGCCCCCTGCTGGTCAGTGATTCTCTCGTCTCTCTGCTGCCCTCTGCTGGTCAGTGATTCTCTCGTCTCTCTGCTGCCCCCTGCTGGTCAGTGATTCTCTCCTCTCTCTGCTGCCCCCTGCTGGTCAGTGAATCTCTCGTCTCTCTGCTGCCCCCTGCTGGTCAGTGATTCTCTCGTCTCTCTGCTGCCCCCTGCTGGTCAGTGATTCTCTCGTCTCTCTGCTGCCCCCTGCTGGTCAGTGATTCTCTAGTCTCTCTGCTGCCCTCTGCTGGTCAGTGATTCTCTCGTCTCTCTGCTGCCCTCTGCTGGTCAGTGATTCTCTCGTCTCTCTGCTGCCCTCTGCTGGTCAGTGATTCTCTCGTCTCTCTGTTGCCCCCTGCTGGTCAGTGATTCTCTCGTCTCTCTGTTGCCCCCTGCTGGTCAGTGACTCTCTCATCTCTCTGCTGCCCCCTGCTGGTCAGTGATTCTCTAGTCTCTCTGCTGCCCCCTGCTGGTCAGTGATTCTCTCCTCTCTGTGCTGCCCTCTGCTGGTCAGTGATTCTCTGGTCTCTCTGCTGCCCCCTGCTGGTCAGTGATTCTCTCGTCTCTCTGCTGCCCCCTGCTGGTCAGTGATTCTCTCCTCTCTCTGCTGCCCCCTGCTGGTCAGTGATTCCCTCATCTCTCTGCTGCCCCCTGCTGGTCAGTGATTCCCTCATCTCTCTGCTGCCCCCTGCTGGTCAGTGATTCTCCCGTCTCTCTGCTGCCCCTGCTGGGCAGTGATTCTCATCTCTCTGCTGCCCTCTGCTGGTCAGTGATTCTCGCATCTCTCTGCTGCCCCCTGCTGGTCAGTGAATCTCTCGTCTCTCTGCTGCCCCCTGCTGGTCAGTGATTCTTGCATCTCTCTGCTGCCCCCTGCTGGTCAGTGATTCTCGCATCTCTCTTCTGCCCCCTGCTGGTCAGTGATTCTCTCGTCTCTCTGCTGCCCCCTGCTGGTCAGTGATTCTCTCATCTCTCTGCTGCCCCCTGCTGGTCAGTGATTCTCACATCTCTCTGCTGCCCCCTGCTGGTCAGTGATTCTCTCGTCTCTCTGCTGCCCCCTGCTGGTCAGTGATTCTCTAGTCTCTCTGCTGCCCTCTGCTGGTCAGTGATTCTCTAGTCTCTCTGCTGCCCCCTGCTGGTCAGTGATTCTCTAGTCTCTCTGCTGCCCCCTGCTGGTCAGTGATTCTCTCATCTCTCTGCTGCCCCCTGCTGGTCAGTGATTCTCTCATCTCTCTGCTGCCCCCTGCTGGTCAGTGATTCTCTCATCTCTCTGCTGCTTTCTGCTGGTCAGTGATTCTCTCATCTCTCTGCTGCCCCCTGCTGGTCAGTGATTCTCTCATCTCTCTGCTGCCCTCTGCTGGTCAGTGATTCTCTTGTCTCTTTGCTGCCCTCTGCTGGTCAGTGATTCTCTCATCTCTCTGCTGCCCCCTGCTGGTCAGTGATTCTCATCTCTCTGCTGCCCCCTGCTGGTCAGTGATTCTCTCGTCTCTCTGCTGCCCCCTGCTGGTCAGTGATTCTCTCATCTCTCTGCTGCCCCCTGCTGGTCAGTGATTCTCTCGTCTCTCTGCTGCCCCCTGCTGGTCAGTGATTCTCTCATCTCTCTGCTGCTTTCTGCTGGTCAGTGATTCTCTCATCTCTCTGCTGCCCCCTGCTGGTCAGTGATTCTCTCGTCTCTCTGCTGCCCCTTGCTGGTCAGTGATTCTCCCATCTCTCTGCTGCCCTCTGCTGGTCAGTGATTCTCTCATCTCTCTGCTGCCCCCTGCTGGTCAGTGATTCTCTCATCTCTCTGCTGCCCTCTGCTGGTCAGTGATTCTCTTGTCTCTCTGCTGCCCCCTGCTGGTCAGTGATTATCTCATCTCTCTGCTGCCCCCTGCTGGTCAGTGATTCTCTCGTCTCTCTGCTGCCCCCTGCTGGTCAGTTATTCTCTCATCTCTCTGCTGCCCCCTGCTGGTCAGTGATTCTCTCCTCTCTCTGCTGCCCCCTGCTGGTCAGTGATTCTCTCATCTCTCTGCTGCTTTCTGCTGGTCAGTGATTCTCTCATCTCTCTGCTGCCCCCTGCTGGTCAGTGATTCTCTCGTCTCTCTGCTGCCCCCTGCTGGTCAGTGATTCTCTCATCTCTCTGCTGCCCTCTGCTGGTCAGTGATTCTCCCATCTCTCTGCTGCCCTCTGCTGGTCAGTGATTCTCTCATCTCTCTGCTGCCCCCTGCTGGTCAGTGATTCTCTCATCTCTCTGCTGCCCCCTGTTGGTCAGTGATTCTCACATCTCTCTGCTGCCCTCTGCTGGTCAGTGATTCTCGCATCTCTCTGCTGCCCTCTGCTGGTCAGTGATTCTCTCATCTCTCTGCTGCCCCCTGCTGGTCAGTGATTCTCTCATCTCTCTGCTGCCCTCTGCTGGTCAGTGATTCTCTCGTCTCTCTGCTGCCCCCTGCTGGTCAGTGATTCTCACATCTCTCTGCTGCCCCCTGCTGGTCAGTGATTCTCTCATCTCTCTGCTGGCCCCTGCTGGTCAGTGATTCTCTCCTCTCTCTGCTGCCCCCTGCTGGTCAGTGATTCTCTCGTCTCTCTGCTGCCCTCTGCTGGTCAGTAATTCTCTCCTCTCTCTGCTGCCCCCTGCTGGTCAGTGATTCTCTCCTCTCTCTGCTGCCCCCTGCTGGTCAGTGATTCTCTCCTCTCTCTGCTGCCCCTTGCTGGTCAGTGATTCTCTCATCTCTCTGCTGCCCCCTGCTGGTCAGTGATTCTCTCGTCTCTCTGCTGCCCCCTGCTGGTCAGTGATTCTCTCATCTCTCTGCTGCCCTCTGCTGGTCAGTGATTCTCTCGTCTCTCTGCTGCCCTCTGCTGGTCAGTGATTCTCTCGTCTCTCTGCTGCCCTCTGCTGGTCAGTGATTCTCTCATCTCTCTGCTGCCCCCTGCTGGTCAGTGATTCTCTCATCTCTCTGCTGCCCTCTGCTGGTCAGGGATTCTCTCGTCTCTCTGCTGGTCAGTGATTCGCTCATCTCTCTGCTGCCCCCTGCTGGTCAGTGATTCTCTCATCTCTCTGCTGCCCCCTGCTGGTCAGTGATTCTCTCGTCTCTCTGCTGCCCTCTGCTGGTCAGTGATTCTCTAGTCTCTCTGCTGCCCCCTGCTGGTCAGTGATTCTCTCCTCTCTCTGCTGCCCCCTGGTGGTCAGTGATTCTCTCCTCTCTCTGCTGCCCCCTGCTGGTCAGTGATTCTCATCTCTCTGCTGCCCCCTGCTGGTCAGTGATTCTCTCGTCTCTCTGCTGCCCCCTGCTGGTCAGTACTTCTCTCATCTCTCTGCTGCCCCCTGCTGGTCAGTGATTCTCATCTCTCTGCTGCCCCCTGCTGGTCAGTGATTCTCTCGTCTCTCTGCTGCCCCCTGCTGGTCAGTGATTCTCTCATCTCTCTGCTGCCCCCTGCTGGTCAGTGATTCTCTCATCTCTCTGCTGCCCCCTGCTGGTCAGTGATTCTCTCATCTCTCTGCTGCCCCCTGCTGGTCAGTGATTCTCTTGTCTCTCTGCTGCCCTCTGCTGGTCAGTGATTCTCTCATCTCTCTGCTGCCCCCTGCTGGTCAGTGATTCATCTCTCTGCTGCCCTCTGCTGGTCAGTGATTCTCTAGTCTCTCTGCTGCCCTCTGCTGGTCAGTGATTCTCTAGTCTCTCTGCTGCCCCCTGCTGGTCAGTGATTCTCTCATCTCTCTGCTGCCCCCTGCTGGTCAGTGATTCATCTCTCTGCTGCCCTCTGCTGGTCAGTGATTCTCTAGTCTCTCTGCTGCCCTCTGCTGGTCAGTGATTCTCTCATCTCTCTGCTGCCCTCTGCTGGTCAGTGATTCTCTTGTCTCTCTGCTGCCCCCTGCTGGTCAGTGATTCTCTTGTCTCTCTGCTGCCCCCTGCTGGTCAGTGATTCTCTCATCTCTCTGCTGCCCTCTGCTGGTCAGTGATTCTCTCGTCTCTCTGCTGCCCTCTGCTGGTCAGTGATTCTCTTGTCTCTTTGCTGCCCCCTGCTGGTCAGTGATTCTCTCATCTCTCTGCTGCCCTCTGCTGGTCAGTGATTCTCTCATCTCTATGCTGCCCCCTGCTGGTCAGTGATTCTCGCATCTCTCTGCTGCCCCCTGCTGGTCAGTGATTCTCTTGTCTCTCTGCTGCCCCCTGCTGGTCAGTGATTCTCTAGTCTCTCTGCTCCCCTGGCTGGTCAGTGATTCTCTCATCTCTCTGCTGCCCCCTGCTGGTCAGTGATTCTCTTCTCTCTCTGCTGCCCCCTGCTGGTCAGTGATTCTCCCATCTCTCTGCTGCCCCCTGCTGGTCAGTGATTCTCTCCTCTCTCTGCTGCCCCCTGCTGGTCAGTGATTCCCTCATCTCTCTGCTGCCCCCTGCTGGTCAGTGATTCATCTCTCTGCTGCCCCCTGCTGGTCAGTGATTCATCTCTCTGCTGCCCCCTGCTGGTCAGTGATTCTCCCGTCTCTCTGCTGCCCCCTGCTGGTCAGTGATTCTCTCCTCTCTCTGCTGCCCCCTGCTGGTCAGTGATTCTCTCATCTCTCTGCTGCCCCCTGCTGGTCAGTGATTCTCTTGTCTCTCTGCTGCCCCCTGCTGGTCAGTGATTCTCTCGTCTCTCTGCTGCCCTCTGCTGGTCAGTGATTCTCTCGTCTCTCTGCTGCCCCCTGCTGGTCAGTGATTCTCACATCTCTCTGTTGCCCCCTGCTGGTCAGTGATTCTCTCGTCTCTCTGCTGCCCCCTGCTGGTCAGTGATTCTCACATCTCTCTGCTGCCCCCTGCTGGTCAGTGATTCATCTCTCTGTTGCCCCCTGCTGGTCAGTGATTCTCTCGTCTCTCTGCTGCCCCCTGCTGGTCAGTGATTCTCTCGTCTCTGCTGCCCTCTGCTGGTCAGTGATTCTCTCGTCTCTCTGCTGCCCCCTGCTGGTCAGTGATTCTCTCGTCTCTCTGCTGCCCTCTGCTGGTCAGTGATTCTCTCGTCTCTCTGCTGCCCCCTGCTGGTCAGTGATTCTCTCGTCTCTCTGCTGCCCTCTGCTGGTCAGTGATTCTCTCGTCTCTCTGCTGCCCCCTGCTGGTCAGTGATTCTCTCATCTCTCTGCTGCCCCCTGCTGGTCAGTGATTCTCTCCTCTCTCTGCTGCCCCCTGCTGGTCAGTGAATCTCTCGTCTCTCTGCTGCCCCCTGCTGGTCAGTGATTCTCTCGTCTCTCTGCTGCCCCCTGCTGGTCAGTGATTCTCTCGTCTCTCTGCTGCCCCCTGCTGGTCAGTGATTCTCTAGTCTCTCTGCTGCCCTCTGCTGGTCAGTGATTCTCTCGTCTCTCTGCTGCCCTCTGCTGGTCAGTGATTCTCTCGTCTCTCTGCTGCCCTCTGCTGGTCAGTGATTCTCTCGTCTCTCTGCTGCCCTCTGCTGGTCAGTGATTCTCTAGTCTCTCTGCTGCCCCCTGCTGGTCAGTGATTCTCTCCTCTCTGTGCTGCCCTCTGCTGGTCAGTGATTCTCTGGTCTCTCTGCTGCCCCCTGCTGGTCAGTGATTCTCTCGTCTCTCTGCTGCCCCCTGCTGGTCAGTGATTCTCTCCTCTCTCTGCTGCCCTCTGCTGGTCAGTGATTCTCTCGTCTCTCTGCTGCCCCCTGCTGGTCAGTGATTCTCTCCTCTCTCTGCTGCCCCCTGCTGGTCAGTGATTCCCTCATCTCTCTGCTGCCCCCTGCTGGTCAGTGATTCCCTCATCTCTCTGCTGCCCCCTGCTGGTCAGTGATTCTCCCGTCTCTCTGCTGCCCCTGCTGGGCAGTGATTCTCATCTCTCTGCTGCCCTCTGCTGGTCAGTGATTCTCGCATCTCTCTGCTGCCCCCTGCTGGTCAGTGAATCTCTCGTCTCTCTGCTGCCCCCTGCTGGTCAGTGATTCTCTCATCTCTCTGCTGCCCCCTGCTGGTCAGTGATTCTCTCATCTCTCTGCTGCCCCCTGCTGGTCAGTGATTCTCGCATCTCTCTGCTGCCCCCTGCTGGTCAGTGATTCTCTCGTCTCTCTGCTGCCCCCTGCTGGTCAGTGATTCTCTCATCTCTCTGCTGCCCCCTGCTGGTCAGTGATTCTCACATCTCTCTGCTGCCCCCTGCTGGTCAGTGATTCTCTCGTCTCTCTGCTGCCCCCTGCTGGTCAGTGATTCTCTAGTCTCTCTGCTGCCCTCTGCTGGTCAGTGATTCTCTAGTCTCTCTGCTGCCCCCTGCTGGTCAGTGATTCTCTAGTCTCTCTGCTGCCCTCTGCTGGTCAGTGATTCTCTCATCTCTCTGCTGCTTTCTGCTGGTCAGTGATTCTCTCATCTCTCTGCTGCCCCCTGCTGGTCAGTGATTCTCTCATCTCTCTGCTGCCCTCTGCTGGTCAGTGATTCTCTTGTCTCTTTGCTGCCCTCTGCTGGTCAGTGATTCTCATCTCTCTGCTGCCCCCTGCTGGTCAGTGATTCTCTCGTCTCTCTGCTGCCCCCTGCTGGTCAGTGATTCTCTCATCTCTCTGCTGCTTTCTGCTGGTCAGTGATTCTCTCATCTCTCTGCTGCCCCCTGCTGGTCAGTGATTCTCTCATCTCTCTGCTGCTTTCTGCTGGTCAGTGATTCTCTCGTCTCTCTGCTGCCCTCTGCTGGTCAGTGATTCTCTCGTCTCTCTGCTGCCCCCTGCTGGTCAGTGATTCTCTCATCTCTCTGCTGCCCTCTGCTGGTCAGTGATTCTCCCATCTCTCTGCTGCCCTCTGCTGGTCAGTGATTCTCTCATCTCTCTGCTGCCCCCTGCTGATCAGTGATTCTCTCATCTCTCTGCTGCCCCCTGCTGGTCAGTGATTCTCTCATCTCTCTGCTGCCCCCTGCTGGTCAGTGATTCTCTCATCTCTCTGCTGCCCCCTGCTGGTCAGTGATTCTCACATCTCTCTGCTGCCCTCTGCTGGTCAGTGATTCTCGCATCTCTCTGCTGCCCCCTGCTGGTCAGTGATTCTCTCGTCTCTCTGCTGCCCCCTGCTGGTCAGTGATTCTCTCATCTCTCTGCTGCCCCCTGGTGGTCAGTGATTCTCTCATCTCTCTGCTGCCCTCTGCTGGTCAGTGATTCTCTCGTCTCTCTGCTGCCCCCTGCTGGTCAGTGATTCTCACATCTCTCTGCTGCCCCCTGCTGGTCAGTGATTCTCTCATCTCTCTGCTGGCCCCTGCTGGTCAGTGATTCTCTCCTCTCTCTGCTGCCCCCTGCTGGTCAGTGATTCTCTCGTCTCTCTACTGCCCTCTGCTGGTCAGTGATTCTCTCCTCTCTCTGCTGCCCCCTGCTGGTCAGTGATTCTCTCCTCTCTCTGCTGCCCCCTGCTGGTCAGTGATTCTCTCATCTCTCTGCTGCCCCTTGCTGGTCAGTGATTCTCTCATCTCTCTGCTGCCCCCTGCTGGTCAGTGATTCTCTCGTCTCTCTGCTGCCCTCTGCTGGTCAGTGATTCTCTCGTCTCTCTGCTGCCCTCTGCTGGTCAGTGATTCTCTAGTCTCTCTGCTGCCCCCTGCTGGTCAGTGATTCTCTCATCTCTCTGCTGCCCTCTGCTGGTCAGTGATTCTCTCGTCTCTCTGCTGCCCTCTGCTGGTCAGTGATTCTCTCGTCTCTCTGCTGCCCTCTGCTGGTCAGTGATTCTCTCATCTCTCTGCTGCCCCCTGCTGGTCAGTGATTCTCTCATCTCTCTGCTGCCCTCTGCTGGTCAGTGATTCTCTCGTCTCTCTGCTGGTCAGTGATTCTCTCGTCTCTCTGCTGCCCCCTGCTGGTCAGTGATTCTCATCTCTCTGCTGCCCCCTGCTGGTCAGTGATTCTCTCGTCTCTCTGCTGCCCCCTGCTGGTCAGTGATTCTCTCATCTCTCTGCTGCCCCTTGCTGGTCAGTGATTCTCTAGTCTCTCTGCTGCCCTCTGCTGGTCAGTGATTCTCTCGTCTCTCTGCTGCCCCCTGCTGGTCAGTGATTCTCTCATCTCTCTGCTGCTTTCTGCTGGTCAGTGATTCTCTCATCTCTCTGCTGCCCCCTGCTGGTCAGTGATTCTCTCGTCTCTCTGCTGCCCCTTGCTGGTCAGTGATTCTCCCATCTCTCTGCTGCCCTCTGCTGGTCAGTGATTCTCTCATCTCTCTGCTGCCCCCTGCTGGTCAGTGATTCTCTCATCTCTCTGCTGCCCTCTGCTGGTCAGTGATTATCTCATCTCTCTGCTGCCCCCTGCTGGTCAGTGATTCTCTCATCTCTCTGCTGCCCCCTGCTGGTCAGTGATTCTCTCGTCTCTCTGCTGCCCCCTGCTGGTCAGTGATTCTCTCATCTCTCTGCTGCTTTCTGCTGGTCAGTGATTCTCTCATCTCTCTGCTGCCCCCTGCTGGTCAGTGATTCTCTCGTCTCTCTGCTGCCCCCTGCTGGTCAGTGATTCTCTCATCTCTCTGCTGCCCCCTGCTGGTCAGTGATTCTCTCGTCTCTCTGCTGCCCCCTGCTGGTCAGTGATTCTCTCATCTCTCTGCTGCCCTCTGCTGGTCAGTGATTCTCCCATCTCTCTGCTGCCCTCTGCTGGTCAGTGATTCTCTCATCTCTCTGCTGCCCCCTGCTGGTCAGTGATTCTCTCATCTCTCTGCTGCCCCCTGTTGGTCAGTGATTCTCACATCTCTCTGCTGCCCTCTGCTGGTCAGTGATTCTCGCATCTCTCTGCTGCCCTCTGCTGGTCAGTGATTCTCGCATCTCTCTGCTGCCCCCTGCTGGTCAGTGATTCTCTCATCTCTCTGCTGCCCCCTGCTGGTCAGTGATTCTCTCATCTCTCTGCTGCCCTCTGCTGGTCAGTGATTCTCTCGTCTCTCTGCTGCCCCCTGCTGGTCAGTGATTCTCACATCTCTCTGCTGCCCCCTGCTGGTCAGTGATTCTCTCATCTCTCTGCTGGCCCCTGCTGGTCAGTGATTCTCTCCTCTCTCTGCTGCCCCCTGCTGGTCAGTGATTCTCTCGTCTCTCTGCTGCCCTCTGATGGTCAGTAATTCTCTCCTCTCTCTGCTGCCCCCTGCTGGTCAGTGATTCTCTCCTCTCTCTGCTGCCCCCTGCTGGTCAGTGATTCTCTCATCTCTCTGCTGCCCCTTGCTGGTCAGTGATTCCCTCATCTCTCTGCTGCCCCCTGCTGGTCAGTGATTCTCTCGTCTCTCTGCTGCCCTCTGCTGGTCAGTGATTCTCTCGTCTCTCTGCTGCCCTCTGCTGGTCAGTGATTCTCTAGTCTCTCTGCTGCCCCCTGCTGGTCAGTGATTCTCTCATCTCTCTGCTGCCCTCTGCTGGTCAGTGATTCTCTCGTCTCTCTGCTGCCCTCTGCTGGTCAGTGATTCTCCCATCTCTCTGCTGCCCTCTGCTGGTCAGTGATTCTCTCGTCTCTCTGCTGCCCCTTGCTGGTCAGTGATTCTCCCATCTCTCTGCTGCCCTCTGCTGGTCAGTGATTCTCTCATCTCTCTGCTGCCCCCTGCTGGTCAGTGATTCTCTCGTCTCTCTGCTGCCCTCTGCTGGTCAGTGATTCTCTCATCTCTCTGCTGCCCCCTGCTGGTCAGTGATTCTCTCATCTCTCTTCTGCCCTCTGCTGGTCAGGGATTCTCTCGTCTCTCTGCTGGTCAGTGATTCTCTCATCTCTCTGCTGCCCCCTGCTGGTCAGTGATTCTCTCATCTCTCTGCTGCCCTCTGCTGGTCAGTGATTCTCTCATCTCTCTGCTGCCCCCTGCTGGTCAGTGATTCTCTCGTCTCTCTGCTGCCCTCTGCTGGTCAGTGATTCTCTAGTCTCTCTGCTGCCCCCTGCTGGTCAGTGATTCTCTCCTCTCTCTGCTGCCCCCTGGTGGTCAGTGATTCTCTCGTCTCTCTGCTGCCCCCTGCTGGTCAGTGATTCTCTCGTCTCTCTGCTGCCCCCTGCTGGTCAGTGATTCTCACATCTCTCTGTTGCCCCCTGCTGGTCAGTGATTCTCTCGTCTCTCTGCTGCCCCCTGCTGGTCAGTGATTCTCACATCTCTCTGCTGCCCCCTGCTGGTCAGTGATTCATCTCTCTGTTGCCCCCTGCTGGTCAGTGATTCTTTCGTCTCTCTGCTGCCCCCTGCTGGTCAGTGATTCTCTCGTCTCTGCTGCCCTCTGCTGGTCAGTGATTCTCTCGTCTCTCTGCTGCCCCCTGCTGGTCAGTGATTCTCTCGTCTCTCTGCTGCCCCCTGCTGGTCAGTGATTCTCTCGTCTCTCTGCTGCCCCCTGCTGGTCAGTGATTCTCTCGTCTCTCTGCTGCCCCCTGCTGGTCAGTGATTCTCTCGTCTCTCTGCTGCCCTCTGCTGGTCAGTGATTCTCTCGTCTCTCTGCTGCCCCCTGCTGGTCAGTGATTCTCTCCTCTCTCTGCTGCCCCCTGCTGGTCAGTGAATCTCTCGTCTCTCTGCTGCCCCCTGCTGGTCAGTGATTCTCTCGTCTCTCTGCTGCCCCCTGCTGGTCAGTGATTCTCTCGTCTCTCTGCTGCCCCCTGCTGGTCAGTGATTCTCTAGTCTCTCTGCTGCCCTCTGCTGGTCAGTGATTCTCTCGTCTCTCTGCTGCCCTCTGCTGGTCAGTGATTCTCTCGTCTCTCTGCTGCCCTCTGCTGGTCAGTGATTCTCTCGTCTCTCTGCTGCCCTCTGCTGGTCAGTGATTCTCTAGTCTCTCTGCTGCCCCCTGCTGGTCAGTGATTCTCTCCTCTCTGTGCTGCCCTCTGCTGGTCAGTGATTCTCTGGTCTCTCTGCTGCCCCCTGCTGGTCAGTGATTCTCTCGTCTCTCTGCTGCCCCCTGCTGGTCAGTGATTCTCTCATCTCTCTGCTGCCCCCTGCTGGTCAGTGATTCTCTCCTCTCTCTGCTACCCCCTGCTGGTCAGTGATTCCCTCATCTCTCTGCTGCCCCCTGCTGGTCAGTGATTCCCTCATCTCTCTGCTGCCCCCTGCTGGTCAGTGATTCTCCCGTCTCTCTGCTGCCCCTGCTGGGCAGTGATTCTCATCTCTCTGCTGCCCTCTGCTGGTCAGTGATTCTCGCATCTCTCTGCTGCCCCCTGCTGGCAAGTGAATCTCTCGTCTCTCTGCTGCCCCCTGCTGGTCAGTGATTCTCTCATCTCTCTGCTGCCCCCTGCTGGTCAGTGATTCTCTCATCTCTCTGCTGCCCCCTGCTGGTCAGTGATTCTCGCATCTCTCTGCTGCCCCCTGCTGGTCAGTGATTCTCGCATCTCTCTGCTGCCCCCTGCTGGTCAGTGATTCTCGCATCTCTCTGCTGCCCCCTGCTGGTCAGTGATTCTCTCGTCTCTCTGCTGCCCCCTGCTGGTCAGTGATTCTCTCATCTCTGTGCTGCCCCCTGCTGGTCAGTGATTCTCACATCTCTCTGCTGCCCCCTGCTGGTCAGTGATTCTCTCGTCTCTCTGCTGCCCCCTGCTGGTCAGTGATTCTCTAGTCTCTCTGCTGCCCTCTGCTGGTCAGTGATTCTCTAGTCTCTCTGCTGCCCCCTGCTGGTCAGTGATTCTCTAGTCTCTCTGCTGCCCTCTGCTGGTCAGTGATTCTCTCATCTCTCTGCTGCTTTCTGCTGGTCAGTGATTCTCTCATCTCTCTGCTGCCCCCTGCTGGTCAGTGATTCTCTCATCTCTCTGCTGCCCTCTGCTGGTCAGTGATTCTCTCATCTCTCTGCTGCCCCCTGCTGGTCAGTGATTCTCTTGTCTCTTTGCTGCCCTCTGCTGGTCAGTGATTCTCTCATCTCTCTGCTGCCCCCTGCTGGTCAGTGATTCTCATCTCTCTGCTGCCCCCTGCTGGTCAGTGATTCTCTCGTCTCTCTGCTGCCCCCTGCTGGTCAGTGATTCTCTCATCTCTCTGCTGCTTTCTGCTGGTCAGTGATTCTCTCATCTCTCTGCTGCCCCCTGCTGGTCAGTGATTCTCTCATCTCTCTGCTGCTTTCTGCTGGTCAGTGATTCTCTCGTCTCTCTGCTGCCCTCTGCTGGTCAGTGATTCTATCGTCTCTCTGCTGCCCCCTGCTGGTCAGTGATTCTCTCATCTCTCTGCTGCTTTCTGCTGGTCAGTGATTCTCTCGTCTCTCTGCTGCCCTCTGCTGGTCAGTGATTCTCTCGTCTCTCTGCTGCCCCCTGCTGGTCAGTGATTCTCTCGTCTCTCTGCTGCCCCCTGCTGGTCAGTGATTCTCTCATCTCTCTGCTGCCCTCTGCTGGTCAGTGATTCTCCCATCTCTCTGCTGCCCCCTGCTGGTCAGTGATTCTCTCATCTCTCTGCTGCCCCCTGCTGGTCAGTGATTCTCTCATCTCTCTGCTGCCCCCTGCTGGTCAGTGATTCTCTCATCTCTCTGCTGCCCCCTGCTGGTCAGTGATTCTCACATCTCTCTGCTGCCCCCTGCTGGTCAGTGATTCTCTCATCTCTCTGCTGCCCCCTGCTGGTCAGTGATTCTCTCATCTCTCTGCTGCCCCCTGCTGGTCAGTGATTCTCACATCTCTCTGCTGCCCCCTGCTGGTCAGTGATTCTCTCGTCTCTCTGCTGCCCTCTGCTGGTCAGTGATTCTCTAGTCTCTCTGCTGCCCCCTGCTGGTCAGTGATTCTCTCCTCTCTCTGCTGCCCCCTGGTGGTCAGTGATTCTCTCCTCTCTCTGCTGCCCCCTGCTGGTCAGTGATTCTCTCATCTCTCTGCTGCCCCCTGCTGGTCAGTGATTCTCTTGTCTCTCTGCTGCCCTCTGCTGGTCAGTGATTCTCTCATCTCTCTGCTGCCCCATGCTGGTCAGTGATTCATCTCTCTGCTGCCCTCTGCTGGTCAGTGATTCTCTAGTCTCTCTGCTGCCCTCTGCTGGTCAGTGATTCTCATCTCTCTGCTGCCCCCTGCTGGTCAGTGATTCTCTCGTCTCTCTGCTGCCCCCTGCTGGTCAGTACTTCTCTCATCTCTCTGCTGCCCCCTGCTGGTCAGTGATTCTCATCTCTCTGCTGCCCCCTGCTGGTCAGTGATTCTCTCGTCTCTCTGCTGCCCCCTGCTGGTCAGTGATTCTCTCATCTCTCTGCTGCCCCCTGCTGGTCAGTGATTCTCTCATCTCTCTGCTGCCCCCTGCTGGTCAGTGATTCTCTCATCTCTCTGCTGCCCCCTGCTGGTCAGTGATTCTCTCATCTCTCTGCTGCCCCCTGCTGGTCAGTGATTCTCTTGTCTCTCTGCTGCCCTCTGCTGGTCAGTGATTCTCTCATCTCTCTGCTGCCCCATGCTGGTCAGTGATTCATCTCTCTGCTGCCCTCTGCTGGTCAGTGATTCTCTCGTCTCTCTGCTGCCCTCTGCTGGTCAGTGATTCTCTTGTCTCTCTGCTGCCCCCTGCTGGTCAGTGATTCTCTCATCTCTCTGCTGCCCTCTGCTGGTCAGTGATTCTCTCATCTCTATGCTGCCCCCTGCTGGTCAGTGATTCTCGCATCTCTCTGCTGCCCCCTGCTGGTCAGTGATTCTCTTGTCTCTCTGCTGCCCCCTGCTGGTCAGTGATTCTCTTGTCTCTCTGCTGCCCCCTGCTGGTCAGTGATTCTCTAGTCTCTCTGCTCCCCTGGCTGGTCAGTGATTCTCTCATCTCTCTGCTGCCCCCTGCTGGTCAGTGATTCTCTTCTCTCTCTGCTGCCCCCTGCTGGTCAGTGATTCTCTCGTCTCTCTGCTGCCCCCTGCTGGTCAGTGATTCTCTCCTCTCTCTGCTGCCCCCTGCTGGTCAGTGATTCCCTCATCTCTCTGCTGCCCCCTGCTGGTCAGTGATTCATCTCTCTGCTGCCCCCTGCTGGTCAGTGATTCATCTCTCTGCTGCCCCCTGCTGGTCAGTGATTCTCTCATCTCTCTGCTGCCCCCTGCTGGTCAGTGATTCTCTTGTCTCTCTGCTGCCCCCTGCTGGTCAGTGATTCTCTCGTCTCTCTGCTGCCCCCTGCTGGTCAGTGATTCTCTCGTCTCTCTGCTGCCCCCTGCTGGTCAGTGATTCTCACATCTCTCTGTTGCCCCCTGCTGGTCAGTGATTCTCTCGTCTCTCTGCTGCCCCCTGCTGGTCAGTGATTCTCACATCTCTCTGCTGCCCCCTGCTGGTCAGTGATTCATCTCTCTGTTGCCCCCTGCTGGTCAGTGATTCTCTCATCTCTCTGCTGCCCCCTGCTGGTCAGTGATTCTCTCGTCTCTGCTGCCCTCTGCTGGTCAGTGATTCTCTCGTCTCTCTGCTGCCCCCTGCTGGTCAGTGATTCTCTCGTCTCTCTGCTGCCCCCTGCTGGTCAGTGATTCTCTCGTCTCTCTGCTGCCCCCTGCTGGTCAGTGATTCTCTCGTCTCTCTGCTGCCCCCTGCTGGTCAGTGATTCTCTCGTCTCTCTGCTGCCCTCTGCTGGTCAGTGATTCTCTCGTCTCTCTGCTGCCCCCTGCTGGTCAGTGATTCTCTCCTCTCTCTGCTGCCCCCTGCTGGTCAGTGAATCTCTCGTCTCTCTGCTGCCCCCTGCTGGTCAGTGATTCTCTCGTCTCTCTGCTGCCCCCTGCTGGTCAGTGATTCTCTCGTCTCTCTGCTGCCCCCTGCTGGTCAGTGATTCTCTAGTCTCTCTGCTGCCCTCTGCTGGTCAGTGATTCTCTCGTCTCTCTGCTGCCCTCTGCTGGTCAGTGATTCTCTCGTCTCTCTGCTGCCCTCTGCTGGTCAGTGATTCTCTCGTCTCTCTGCTGCCCTCTGCTGGTCAGTGATTCTCTAGTCTCTCTGCTGCCCCCTGCTGGTCAGTGATTCTCTCCTCTCTGTGCTGCCCTCTGCTGGTCAGTGATTCTCTGGTCTCTCTGCTGCCCCCTGCTGGTCAGTGATTCTCTCGTCTCTCTGCTGCCCCCTGCTGGTCAGTGATTCTCTCATCTCTCTGCTGCCCCCTGCTGGTCAGTGATTCTCTCGTCTCTCTGCTGCCCCCTGCTCGTCAGTGATTCTCTCCTCTCTCTGCTGCCCCCTGCTGGTCAGTGATTCTCTCCTCTCTCTGCTGCCCCCTGCTGGTCAGTGATTCCTTCATCTCTCTGCTGCCCCCTGCTGGTCAGTGATTCCCTCATCTCTCTGCTGCCCCCTGCTGGTCAGTGATTCTCCCGTCTCTCTGCTGCCCCTGCTGGGCAGTGATTCTCATCTCTCTGCTGCCCTCTGCTGGTCAGTGATTCTCGCATCTCTCTGCTGCCCCCTGCTGGTCAGTGAATCTCTCGTCTCTCTGCTGCCCCCTGCTGGTCAGTGATTCTCTCATCTCTCTGCTGCCCCCTGCTGGTCAGTGATTCTCTCATCTCTCTGCTGCCCCCTGCTGGTCAGTGATTCTCGCATCTCTCTGCTGCCCCCTGCTGGTCAGTGATTCTCGCATCTCTCTGCTGCCCCCTGCTGGTCAGTGATTCTCTCGTCTCTCTGCTGCCCCCTGCTGGTCAGTGATTCTCTCATCTCTCTGCTGCCCCCGGCTGGTCAGTGATTCTCACATCTCTCTGCTGCCCCCTGCTGGTCAGTGATTCTCTCGTCTCTCTGCTGCCCCCTGCTGGTCAGTGATTCTCTAGTCTCTCTGCTGCCCTCTGCTGGTCAGTGATTCTCTAGTCTCTCTGCTGCCCCCTGCTGGTCAGTGATTCTCTCATCTCTCTGCTGCCCTCTGCTGGTCAGTGATTCTCTCATCTCTCTGCTGCCCCCTGCTGGTCAGTGATTCTCTTGTCTCTTTGCTGCCCTCTGCTGGTCAGTGATTCTCTCATCTCTCTGCTGCCCCCTGCTGGTCAGTGATTCCCTCATCTCTCTGCTGCCCCCTGCTGGTCAGTGATTCTCATCTCTCTGCTGCCCCCTGCTGGTCAGTGATTCTCTCGTCTCTCTGCTGCCCCCTGCTGGTCAGTGATTCTCTCATCTCTCTGCTGCTTTCTGCTGGTCAGTGATTCTCTCATCTCTCTGCTGCCCCCTGCTGGTCAGTGATTCTCTCATCTCTCTGCTGCTTTCTGCTGGTCAGTGATTCTCTCGTCTCTCTGCTGCCCTCTGCTGGTCAGTGATTCTCTCGTCTCTCTGCTGCCCCCTGCTGGTCAGTGATTCTCTCATCTCTCTGCTGCTTTCTGCTGGTCAGTGATTCTCTCGTCTCTCTGCTGCCCTCTGCTGGTCAGTGATTCTCTCGTCTCTCTGCTGCCCCCTGCTGGTCAGTGATTCTCTCATCTCTCTGCTGCCCTCTGCTGGTCAGTGATTCTCCCATCTCTCTGCTGCCCTCTGCTGGTCAGTGATTCTCTCATCTCTCTGCTGCCCCCTGCTGGTCAGTGATTCTCTCATCTCTCTGCTGCCCCCTGCTGGTCAGTGATTCTCTCATCTCTCTGCTGCCCCCTGCTGGTCAGTGATTCTCTCATCTCTCTGCTGCCCCCTGCTGGTCAGTGATTCTCACATCTCTCTGCTGCCCTCTGCTGGTCAGTGATTCTCGCATCTCTCTGCTGCCCTCTGCTGGTCAGTGATTCTCTCATCTCTCTGCTGCCCCCTGCTGGTCAGTGATTCTCTCATCTCTCTGCTGCCCTCTGCTGGTCAGTGATTCTCTCGTCTCTCTGCTGCCCCCTGCTGGTCAGTGATTCTCACATCTCTCTGCTGCCCCCTGCTGGTCAGTGATTCTCTCATCTCTCTGCTGGCCCCTGCTGGTCAGTGATTCTCTCCTCTCTCTGCTGCCCCCTGCTGGTCAGTGATTCTCTCGTCTCTCTGCTGCCCTCTGCTGGTCAGTGATTCTCTCCTCTCTCTGCTGCCCCCTGCTGGTCAGTGATTCTCTCCTCTCTCTGCTGCCCCCTGCTGGTCAGTGATTCTCTCATCTCTCTGCTGCCCCTTGCTGGTCAGTGATTCTCTCATCTCTCTGCTGCCCCCTGCTGGTCAGTGATTCTCTCGTCTCTCTGCTGCCCTCTGCTGGTCAGTGATTCTCTCGTCTCTCTGCTGCCCTCTGCTGGTCAGTGATTCTCTAGTCTCTCTGCTGCCCCCTGCTGGTCAGTGATTCTCTCATCTCTCTGCTGCCCTCTGCTGGTCAGTGATTCTCTCGTCTCTCTGCTGCCCTCTGCTGGTCAGTGATTCTCTCGTCTCTCTGCTGCCCTCTGCTGGTCAGTGATTCTCTCATCTCTCTGCTGCCCCCTGCTGGTCAGTGATTCTCTCATCTCTCTGCTGCCCTCTGCTGGTCAGTGATTCTCTCGTCTCTCTGCTGGTCAGTGATTCTCTCGTCTCTCTGCTGCCCCCTGCTGGTCAGTGATTCTCTCATCTCTCTGCTGCCCCCTGCTGGTCAGTGATTCTCATCTCTCTGCTGCCCCCTGCTGGTCAGTGATTCTCTCGTCTCTCTGCTGCCCTCTGCTGGTCAGTGATTCTCTCATCTCTCTGCTGCCCTCTGCTGGTCAGTGATTCTCTCATCTCTCTGCTGCCCCCTGCTGGTCAGTGATTCTCTCCTCTCTCTGCTGCCCCTGCTGGTCAGTGATTCTCTCCTCTCTCTGCTGCCCCCTGCTGGTCAGTGATTCTCATCTCTCTGCTGCCCCCTGCTGGTCAGTGATTCTCTCGTCTCTCTGCTGCCCCCTGCTGGTCAGTACTTCTCTCATCTCTCTGCTGCCCCCTGCTGGTCAGTGATTCTCATCTCTCTGCTGCCCCCTGCTGGTCAGTGATTCTCTCGTCTCTCTGCTGCCCCCTGCTGGTCAGTGATTCTCTCATCTCTCTGCTGCCCCCTGCTGGTCAGTGATTCTCTCATCTCTCTGCTGCCCCCTGCTGGTCAGTGATTCTCTCATCTCTCTGCTGCCCCCTGCTGGTCAGTGATTCATCTCTCTGTTGCCCCCTGCTGGTCAGTGATTCTCTAGTCTCTCTGCTGCCCTCTGCTGGTCAGTGATTCTCTCATCTCTCTGCTTTCCCCTGCTGGTCAGTGATTCATCTCTCTGCTGCCCTCTGCTGGTCAGTGATTCTCTAGTCTCTCTGCTGCCTTCTGCTGGTCAGTGATTCTCTTGTCTCTCTGCTGCCCCCTGCTGGTCAGTGATTCTCTAGTCTCTCTGCTGCCCTCTGCTGGTCAGTGATTCTCTCATCTCTCTGCTGCCCCCTGCTGGTCAGTGATTCATCTCTCTGCTGCCCTCTGCTGGTCAGTGATTCTCTAGTCTCTCTGCTGCCCCCTGCTGGTCAGTGATTCTCTTGTCTCTCTGCTGCCCCCTGCTGGTCAGTGATTCTCTCATCTCTCTGCTGCCCTCTGCTGGTCAGTGATTCTCTCGTCTCTCTGCTGCCCTCTGCTGGTCAGTGATTCTCGCATCTCTCTGCTGCCCCCTGCTGGTCAGTAATTCTCTTGTCTCTCTGCTGCCCCCTGCTGGTCAGTGATTCTCTAGTCTCTCTGCTCCCCTGGCTGGTCAGTGATTCTCTCATCTCTCTGCTGCCCTCTGCTGGTCAGTGATTCTCTTCTCTCTCTGCTGCCCCCTGCTGGTCAGTGATTCTCTCATCTCTCTGCTGCCCCCTGCTGGTCAGTGATTCTCTCGTCTCTCTGCTGCCCTCTGCTGGTCAGTGATTCTCTCGTCTCTCTGCTGCCCCCTGCTGGTCAGTGATTCTCTCGTCTCTCTGCTGCCCTCTGCTGGTCAGTGATTCTCTCCTCTCTCGGCTGCCCCCTGCTGGTCAGTGATTCTCTAGTCTCTCTGCTGCCCCCTCCTGGTCAGTGATTCTCTCCTCTCTCTGCTGCCCCCTGCTGGTCAGTGATTCTCTCCTCTCTCTGCTGCCCCCTGCTGGTCAGTGATTCTCTCCTCTCTCTGCTGCTTTCTGCTGGTCAGTGATTCTCTCCTCTCTCTGCTGCCCCCTGCTGGTCAGTGATTCTCTTGTCTCTCCGCTGCCCTCTGCTGGTCAGTGATTCTCTTGTCTCTCTGCTGCCCTCTGCTGGTCAGTGATTCTCTCGTCTCTCTGCTGCCCTCTGCTGGTCAGTGATTCTCTCCTCTCTCTGTTGCCCTCTGCTGGTCAGTGATTCTCTCATCTCTCTGCTGCCCCCTGCTCGTCAGCGATTCTCTCCTCTCTCTACTGCCCCCTGCTGGTCAGTGATTCTCTCCTCTCTCTGCTGCCCCCTGCTGGTCAGTGATTCTCTTGTCTCTCTGCTGCCCTCTGCTGGTCAGTGATTCTCTCGTCTCTCTGCTGCCCCCTACTGGTCAGTGATTCTCTCCTCTCTCTGCTGCCCTCTGCTGGTCAGTGATTCTGTCCTCTCTCTGCTGCCCCCTGCTGGTCAGTGATTCTCTCCTCTCTCTGCTGCCCCCTGCTAGTAAGTGATTCTCTCCTCTCTCTGCTGCCCCCTGCTGGTCAGTGATTCTCTTGTCTCTCTGCTGCCCTCTGCTGGTCAGTGATTCTCTTGTCTCTCTGCTACCCCCTGCTGGTCAGTGATTCTCTCATCTCTCTGCTGCCCCCTGCTGGTCAGTGATTCTCTCCTCTCTCTGCTGCCCCCTGCTGGTCAGTGATTCTCTTGTCTCTCTGCTGCCC
Source organism: Anomaloglossus baeobatrachus (assembly GCF_048569485.1). Lineage (NCBI taxonomy): Eukaryota > Metazoa > Chordata > Amphibia > Anura > Aromobatidae > Anomaloglossus > Anomaloglossus baeobatrachus. Next base: position 2,998,187 of record NC_134363.1, read on the forward strand.
CCTGCTGGTCAGTGATTCTCTCGTCTCTCTGCTGCCCCCTGCTGGTCAGTGATTCTCTTGTCTCTCTGCTGCCCCCTGCTGGTCAGTGATTCTCTCGTCTCTCTGCTGCCCCCTGCTGGTCAGTGATTCTCTCGTCTCTCTGCTGCCCCCTGCTGGTCAGTGATTCTCTCCTCTCTCTGCTGCCCCCTGCTGGTCAGTGATTCTCTCGTCTCTCTGCTGCCCCCTGCTGGTCAGTGATTCTCTCCTCTCTCTGCTGCCCCCTGCTGGTCAGTGATTCTCTCCTCTCTCTGCTGCCCCCTGCTGGTCAGTGATTCTCTCCTCTCTCTGCTGCCCCCTGCTGGTCAGTGATTCATCTCTCTGCTGCCCCCTGCTGGTCAGTGATTCTCGTCTCTCTGCTGCCCTTTGTTGGTCAGTGATTCTCTCATCTCTCTGCTGCCCCCTGCTGGTCAGTGATTCATCTCTCTGCTGCCCCCTGCTGGTCAGTGATTCATCTCTCTGCTGTCCCCCTGCTGGTCAGTGATTCTCTCGTCTCTCTGCTGCCCCCTGCTGGTCAGTGATTCTCTCCTCTCTCTGCTGCCCCCTGCTGGTCAGTGATTCCCTCATCTCTCTGCTGCCCCCTGCTGGTCAGTGATTCCCTCATCTCTCTGCTGCCCCCTGGTGGTCATTGATTCTCTTGTCTCTCTGCTGCCCCTGCTGGTCAGTGATTCTCTTGTCTCTCTGCTGCCCCCTGCTGGTCAGTGATTCTCTCCTCTCTCTGCTGCCCTCTGCTGGTCAGTGATTCTCTCCTCTCTCTGCTGCCCCCTGCTGGTCAGTGATTCTCTCGTCTCTCTGCTGGTCAGTGATTCTCTCGTCTCTCTGCTGCCCCCTGCTGGTCAGTGATTCTCTAGTCTCTCTGCTGCCCTCTGCTGGTCAGTGATTATCTAGTCTCTCTGCTGCCCTCTGCTGGTCAGTGATTCTCTCGTCTCTCTGCTGCCCTCTGCTGGTCAGTGATTCTCTCGTCTCTCTGCTGCCCCCTGCTGGTCAGTGATTCTCTCGTCTCTCTGCTGCCCCCTGCTGGTCAGTGATTCTCTCGTCTCTCTGCTGCCCCCTGCTGGTCAGTGATTCTCTCGTCTCTCTGCTGCCCTCTGCTGGTCAGTGATTCTCTCGTCTCTCTGCTGCCCCCTGCTGGTCAGTGATTCTCATCTCTCTGCTGCCCTCTGCTGGTCAGTGATTCTCTCATCTCTCTGCTGCCCTCTGCTGGTCAGTGATTCTCTAGTCTCTCTGCTGACCCCTGCTGGTCAGTGATTCTCTAGTCTCTCTGCTGCCCCCTCCTGGTCAGTGATTCTCGCATCTCTCTGCTGCCCCCTGCTGGTCAGTGATTCTCTCGTCTCTCTGCTGCCCCCTGCTGGTCAGTGATTCTCTAGTCTCTCTGCTGCCCCCTGCTGGTCAGTGATTCTCTCATCTCTCTGCTGCCCCCTGGTGGTCAGTGATTCTCTAGTCTCTCTGCTGCCCCCTGCTGGTCAGTGATTCTCTCGTCTCTCTGCTGCCCCCTGCTGGTCAGTGATTCTCTCGTCTCTCTGCTGCCCTCTGCTGGTCAGTGATTCTCTCGTCTCTCTGCTGCCCCCTGCTGGTCAGTGATTCTCTAGTCTCTCTGCTGCCCTCTGCTGGTCAGTGATTCTCTCATCTCTCTGCTGCCCCCTGCTGGTCAGTGATTCTCTCGTCTCTCTGCTGCCCCCTGCTGGTCAGTGATTCTCATCTCTCTGCTGCCCTCTGCTGGTCAGTGATTCTCGCATCTCTCTGCTGCCCTCTGCTGGTCAGTGATTCTCTCGTCTCTCTGCTGCCCTCTGCTGGTCAGTGATTCTCTCGTCTCTCTGCTGCCCCCTGCTGGTCAGTGATTCTCTCGTCTCTCTGCTGCCCCCTGCTGGTCAGTGATTCTCTCGTCTCTCTGCTGCCCCCTGCTGGTCAGTGATTCTCTCGTCTCTCTGCTGCCCCCTGCTGGTCAGTGATTCTCATCTCTCTGCTGCCCTCTGCTGGTCAGTGATTCTCTCATCTCTCTGCTGCCCTCTGCTGGTCAGTGATTCTCTAGTCTCTCTGCTGACCCCTGCTGGTCAGTGATTCTCTAGTCTCTCTGCTGCCCCCTCCTGGTCAGTGATTCTCGCATCTCTCTGCTGCCCCCTGCTGGTCAGTGATTCTCTCGTCTCTCTGCTGCCCCCTGCTGGTCAGTGATTCTCTAGTCTCTCTGCTGCCCCCTGCTGGTCAGTGATTCTCTCATCTCTCTGCTGCCCCCTGGTGGTCAGTGATTCTCTAGTCTCTCTGCTGCCCCCTGCTGGTCAGTGATTCTCTCGTCTCTCTGCTGCCCTCTGCTGGTCAGTGATTCTCTCGTCTCTCTGCTGCCCCCTGCTGGTCAGTGATTCTCTCATCTCTCTGCTGCCCCCTGCTGGTCAGTGATTCTCTCGTCTCTCTGCTGCCCCCTGCTGGTCAGTGATTCTCATCTCTCTGCTGCCCTCTGCTGGTCAGTGATTCTCGCATCTCTCTGCTGCCCCCTGCTGGTCAGTGAATCTCTCGTCTCTCTGCTGCCCCCTGCTGGTCAGTGATTCTCTCGTCTCTCTGCTGCCCCCTGCTGGTCAGTGATTCTCTAGTCTCTCTGCTGCCCTCTGCTGGTCAGTGATTCTCTAGTCTCTCTGCTGCCCTCTGCTGGTCAGTGATTCTCTCGTCTCTCTGCTGCCCCCTGCTGGTCAGTGATTCTCTAGTCTCTCTGCTGCCCCCTGCTGGTCAGTGATTCTCTCATCTCTCTGCTGCCCCCTGCTGGTCAGTGATTCTCTCATCTCTCTGCTGCCCCCTGCTGGTCAGTGATTCTCTCATCTCTCTGCTGTCCCCTGCTGGTCAGTGATTCTCTCATCTCTCTGCTGCCCCCTGCTGGTCAGTGATTCTCTAGTCTCTCTGCTGCCCTCTGCTGGTCAGTGATTATCTAGTCTCTCTGCTGCCCTCTGCTGGTCAGTGATTCTCTAGTCTCTCTGCTGCCCTCTGCTGGTCAGTGATTCTCTAGTCTCTCTGCTGCCCTCTGCTGGTCAGTGATTCTCTCATCTCTCTGCTGCCCTCTGCTGGTCAGTGAATCTCTCGTCTCTCTGCTGCCCCCTGCTGGTCAGTGATTCTCTCGTCTCTCTGCTGCCCCCTGCTGGTCAGTGATTCTCTAGTCTCTCTGCTGCCCTCTGCTGGTCAGTGATTCTCTAGTCTCTCTGCTGCCCTCTGCTGGTCAGTGATTCTCTCGTCTCTCTGCTGCCCTCTGCTGGTCAGTGATTCTCTAGTCTCTCTGCTGCCCTCTGCTGGTCAGTGATTCTCTAGTCTCTCTGCTGCCCTCTGCTGGTCAGTGATTCTCTCATCTCTCTGCTGCCCCCTGCTGGTCAGTGATTCTCTCATCTCTCTGCTGCCCCCTGCTGGTCAGTGATTCTCTCATCTCTCTGCTGCCCCCTGCTGGTCAGTGATTCTCTCATCTCTCTGCTGCCCCCTGCTGGTCAGTGATTCTCTCATCTCTCTGCTGCCCCCTGCTGGTCAGTGATTCTCTCCTCTCTCTGCTGCCCTTTGCTGGTCAGTGATTCTCTAGTCTCTCTGCTGCCCTCTGCTGGTCAGTGATTCTCTAGTCTCTCTGCTGCCCTCTGCTGGTCAGTGATTCTCTCATCTCTCTGCTGCCCCTTGCTGGTCAGTGATTCTGTCATCTCTCTGCTGCCCTCTGCTGGTCAGTGATTCTCTCGTCTCTCTGCTGCCCCCTGCTGGTCAGTGATTCTCACATCTCTCTGCTGCCCCCTGCTGGTCAGTGATTCTCTCATCTCTCTGCTGCCCCCTGCTGGTCAGTGATTCTCTCATCTCTCTGCTGCCCCCTGCTGGTCAGTGATTCTCTCATCTCTCTGCTGTCCCCTGCTGGTCAGTGATTCTCTCATCTCTCTGCTGCCCCCTGCTGGTCAGTGATTCTCTAGTCTCTCTGCTGCCCTCTGCTGGTCAGTGATTATCTAGTCTCTCTGCTGCCCTCTGCTGGTCAGTGATTCTCTAGTCTCTCTGCTGCCCTCTGCTGGTCAGTGATTCTCTAGTCTCTCTGCTGCCCTCTGCTGGTCAGTGATTCTCTCATCTCTCTGCTGCCCTCTGCTGGTCAGTGAATCTCTCGTCTCTCTGCTGCCCCCTGCTGGTCAGTGATTCTCTCGTCTCTCTGCTGCCCCCTGCTGGTCAGTGATTCTCTAGTCTCTCTGCTGCCCTCTGCTGGTCAGTGATTCTCTAGTCTCTCTGCTGCCCTCTGCTGGTCAGTGATTCTCTCGTCTCTCTGCTGCCCTCTGCTGGTCAGTGATTCTCTAGTCTCTCTGCTGCCCTCTGCTGGTCAGTGATTCTCTAGTCTCTCTGCTGCCCTCTGCTGGTCAGTGATTCTCTCATCTCTCTGCTGCCCCCTGCTGGTCAGTGATTCTCTCATCTCTCTGCTGCCCCCTGCTGGTCAGTGATTCTCTCATCTCTCTGCTGCCCCCTGCTGGTCAGTGATTCTCTCATCTCTCTGCTGCCCCCTGCTGGTCAGTGATTCTCTCATCTCTCTGCTGCCCCCTGCTGGTCAGTGATTCTCTCCTCTCTCTGCTGCCCTTTGCTGGTCAGTGATTCTCTAGTCTCTCTGCTGCCCTCTGCTGGTCAGTGATTCTCTAGTCTCTCTGCTGCCCTCTGCTGGTCAGTGATTCTCTCATCTCTCTGCTGCCCCTTGCTGGTCAGTGATTCTGTCATCTCTCTGCTGCCCTCTGCTGGTCAGTGATTCTCTCGTCTCTCTGCTGCCCCCTGCTGGTCAGTGATTCTCACATCTCTCTGCTGCCCCCTGCTGGTCAGTGATTCTCTCCTCTCTCTGGTCAGTGATTCATCTCTCTGCTGCCCTCTGCTGGTCAGTGATTCTCTAGTCTCTCTGCTGCCCTCTGCTGGTCAGTGATTCTCTCATCTCTCTGCTGCCCTCTGCTGGTCAGTGATTCTCTTGTCTCTCTGCTGCCCCCTGCTGGTCAGTGATTCTCTTGTCTCTCTGCTGCCCCCTGCTGGTCAGTGATTCTCTCGTCTCTCTGCTGCCCTCTGCTGGTCAGTGATTCTCTCGTCTCTCTGCTGCCCTCTGCTGGTCATTGATTCTCTTGTCTCTCTGCTGCCCCCTGCTGGTCAGTGATTCTCTCATCTCTCTGCTGCCCTCTGCTGGTCAGTGATTCTCTCATCTCTCTGCTGCCCCCTGCTGGTCAGTGATTCTCGCATCTCTCTGCTGCCCCCTGCTGGTCAGTGATTCTCTTGTCTCTCTGCTGCCCCCTGCTGGTCAGTGATTCTCTAGTCTCTCTGCTCCCCTGGCTGGTTAGTGATTCTCTCATCTCTCTGCTGCCCCCTGCTGGTCAGTGATTCTCTTCTCTCTCTGCTGCCCCCTGCTGGTCAGTGATTCTCTCGTCTCTCTGCTGCCCCCTGCTGGTCAGTGATTCTCTTCTCTCTCTGCTGCCCCCTGCTGGTCAGTGATTCCCTCATCTCTCTGCTGCCCCCTGCTGGTCAGTGATTCATCTCTCTGCTGCCCCCTGCTGGTCAGTGATTCATCTCTCTGCTGCCCCCTGCTGGTCAGTGATTCTCTCATCTCTCTGCTGCCCCCTGCTGGTCAGTGATTCTCTTGTCTCTCTGCTGCCCCCTGCTGGTCAGTGATTCTCTCGTCTCTCTGCTGCCCCCTGCTGGTCAGTGATTCTCTCGTCTCTCTGCTGCCCCCTGCTGGTCAGTGATTCTCACATCTCTCTGTTGCCCCCTGCTGGTCAGTGATTCTCTCGTCTCTCTGCTGCCCCCTGCTGGTCAGTGATTCATCTCTCTGCTGCCCCCTGCTGGTCAGTGATTCATCTCTCTGCTGCCCCCTGCTGGTCAGTGATTCTCTCATCTCTCTGCTGCCCCCTGCTGGTCAGTGATTCTCTTGTCTCTCTGCTGCCCCCTGCTGGTCAGTGATTCTCTCGTCTCTCTGCTGCCCCCTGCTGGTCAGTGATTCTCTCGTCTCTCTGCTGCCCCCTGCTGGTCAGTGATTCTCACATCTCTCTGTTGCCCCCTGCTGGTCAGTGATTCTCTCGTCTCTCTGCTGCCCCCTGCTGGTCAGTGATTCTCACATCTCTCTGCTGCACCCTGCTGGTCAGTGATTCATCTCTCTGTTGCCCCCTGCTGGTCAGTGATTCTCTCGTCTCTCTGCTGCCCTCTGCTGGTCAGTGATTCTCTCGTCTCTCTGCTGCCCCCTGCTGGTCAGTGATTCTCTCGTCTCTCTGCTGCCCTCTGCTGGTCAGTGATTCTCTCGTCTCTCTGCTGCCCCCTGCTGGTCAGTGATTCTCTCGTCTCTCTGCTGCCCTCTGCTGGTCAGTGATTCTCTCGTCTCTCTGCTGCCCCCTGCTGGTCAGTGATTCTCTCGTCTCTCTGCTGCCCCCTGCTGGTCAGTGATTCTCTCGTCTCTCTGCTGCCCCCTGCTGGTCAGTGATTCTCTCGTCTCTCTGCTGCCCTCTGCTGGTCAGTGATTCTCTCGTCTCTCTGCTGCCCCCTGCTGGTCAGTGATTCTCTCCTCTCTCTGCTGCCCCCTGCTGGTCAGTGAATCTCTCGTCTCTCTGCTGCCCCCTGCTGGTCAGTGATTCTCTCGTCTCTCTGCTGCCCCCTGCTGGTCAGTGATTCTCTCGTCTCTCTGCTGCCCCCTGCTGGTCAGTGATTCTCTAGTCTCTCTGCTGCCCTCTGCTGGTCAGTGATTCTCTCGTCTCTCTGCTGCCCTCTGCTGGTCAGTGATTCTCTCGTCTCTCTGCTGCCCCCTGCTCGTCAGTGATTCTCTCGTCTCTCTGCTGCCCCCTGCTCGTCAGTGATTCTCTCGTCTCTCTGCTGCCCTCTGCTGGTCAGTGATTCTCTCGTCTCTCTGCTGCCCCCTGCTCGTCAGTGATTCTCTCGTCTCTCTGCTGCCCTCTGCTGGTCAGTGATTCTCTCGTCTCTCTGCTGCCCTCTGCTGGTCAGTGATTCTCTCGTCTCTCTGCTGCCCTCTGCTGGTCAGTGATTCTCTCGTCTCTCTGCTGCCCTCTGCTGGTCAGTGATTCTCTAGTCTCTCTGCTGCCCCCTGCTGGTCAGTGATTCTCTCCTCTCTGTGCTGCCCTCTGCTGGTCAGTGATTCTCTGGTCTCTCTGCTGCCCCCTGCTGGTCAGTGATTCTCTCGTCTCTCTGCTGCCCCCTGCTGGTCAGTGATTCTCTCATCTCTCTGCTGCCCCCTGCTGGTTAGTGATTCTCTCCTCTCTCTGCTGCCCCCTGCTGGTCAGTGATTCCCTCATCTCTCTGCTGCCCCCTGCTGGTCAGTGATTCCCTCATCTCTCTGCTGCCCCCTGCTGGTCAGTGATTCTCCCGTCTCTCTGCTGCCCCTGCTGGGCAGTGATTCTCATCTCTCTGCTGCCCTCTGCTGGTCAGTGATTCTCGCATCTCTCTGCTGCCCCCTGCTGGTCAGTGAATCTCTCGTCTCTCTGCTGCCCCCTGCTGGTCAGTGATTCTCGCATCTCTCTGCTGCCCCCTGCTGGTCAGTGATTCTCGCATCTCTCTGCTGCCCCCTGCTGGTCAGTGATTCTCTCGTCTCTCTGCTGCCCCCTGCTGGTCAGTGATTCTCTCATCTCTCTGCTGCCCTCTGCTGGTCAGTGATTCTCTCATCTCTCTGCTGCCCCCTGCTGGTCAGTGATTCTCTCGTCTCTCTGCTGCCCCCTGCTGGTCAGTGATTCTCTCGTCTCTCTGCTGCCCCCTGCTGGTCAGTGATTCTCGCATCTCTCTGCTGCCCCCTGCTGGTCAGTGATTCTCTCATCTCTCTGCTGCCCTCTGCTGGTCAGTGATTCTCTAGTCTCTCTGCTGCCCCCTGCTGGTCAGTGATTCATCTCTCTGCTGCCCCCTGCTGGTCAGTGATTCTCTCGTCTCTCTGCTGCCCCCTGCTGGTCAGTGATTCTCTAGTCTCTCTGCTGCCCCCTGCTGGTCAGTGATTCTCTCATCTCTCTGCTGCCCCCTGCTGGTCAGTGATTCTCTCATCTCTCTGCTGCCCCCTGCTGGTCAGTGATTCTCTTGTCTCTCTGCTGCCCCCTGCTGGTCAGTGATTCTCGCATCTCTCTGCTGCCCCCTGCTGGTCAGTGATTCTCTCGTCTCTCTGCTGCCCCCTGCTGGTCAGTGATTCTCTCGTCTCTCTGCTGCCCTCTGCTGGTCAGTGATTCTCTCGTCTCTCTGCTGCCCCCTGCTGGTCAGTGATTCTCTCGTCTCTCTGCTGCCCTCTGCTGGTCAGTGATTCTCTCCTCTCTCTGCTGCCCTCTGCTGGTCAGTGATTCTCTCATCTCTCTGCTGCCCCCTGCTGGTCAGTGATTCTCTCGTCTCTCTGCTGCCCCCTGCTGGTCAGTGATTCTCTCGTCTCTCTGCTGCCCCCTGCTGGTCAGTGATTCTCTTGTCTCTCTGCTGCCCCCTCCTGGTCAGTGATTCTCTCCTCTCTCTGCTGCCCCCTGCTGGTCAGTGATTCTCTCCTCTCTCTGCTGCCCCCTGCTGGTCAGTGATTCTCTCCTCTCTCTGCTGCCCTCTGCTGGTCAGTGATTCTCTCCTCTCTCTGCTGCCCCCTGCTGGTCAGTGATTCTCTTGTCTCTCCGCTGCCCTCTGCTGGTCAGTGATTCTCTTGTCTCTCTGCTGCCCTCTGCTGGTCAGTGATTCTCTCGTCTCTCTGCTGCCCTCTGCTGGTCAGTGATTCTCTCCTCTCTCTGTTGCCCTCTGCTGGTCAGTGATTCTCTCATCTCTATGCTGCCCCCTGCTCGTCAGCGATTCTCTCCTCTCTCTGCTGCCCCCTGCTGGTCAGTGATTCTCTCCTCTCTCTGCTGCCCCCTGGTGGTCAGTGATTCTCTTGTCTCTCTGCTGCCCTCTGCTGGTCAGTGATTCTCTCGTCTCTCTGCTGCCCCCTGCTGGTCAGTGATTCTCTCCTCTCTCTGCTGCCCTCTGCTGGTCAGTGATTCTCTCCTCTCTCTGCTGCCCCCTGCTGGTCAGTGATTCTCTCCTCTCTCTGCTGCCCCCTGCTGGTCAGTGATTCTCTCATCTCTCTGCTGCCCCCTGCTGGTCAGTGATTCTCTCGTCTCTCTGCTGCCCCCTGCTGGTCAGTGATTCTCTCCTCTCTCTGCTGCCCTCTGCTGGTCAGTGATTCTCTCCTCTCTCTGCTGCCCCCTGCTGGTCAGTGATTCTCTCATCTCTCTGCTGCCCCCTGCTGGTCAGTGATTCTCTCGTCTCTCTGCTGCCCCCTGCTGGTCAGTGATTCTCTCGTCTCTCTGCTGCCCCCTGCTGGTCAGTGATTCTCTCATCTCTCTGCTGCCCCCTGCTAGTAAGTGATTCTCTCCTCTCTCTGCTGCCCCCTGCTGGTCAGTGATTCTCTTGTCTCTCTGCTGCCCTCTGCTGGTCAGTGATTCTCTCGTCTCTCTGCTGCCCCCTGCTGGTCAGTGATTCTCTCATCTCTCTGCTGCCCCCTGCTGGTCAGTGATTCTCTCCTCTCTCTGCTGCCCCCTGCTGGTCAGTGATTCTCTTGTCTCTCTGCTGCCCCCTGCTGGTCAGTGATTCTCTCCTCTCTCTGCTGCCCCCTGCTGGTCAGTGATTCTCTTGTCTCTCTGCTGCCCCCTGCTGGTCAGTGATTCTCTCGTCTCTCTGCTGCCCCCTGCTGGTCAGTGATTCTCTCCTCTCTCTGCTGCCCCCTGCTGGTCAGTGATTCTCTCGTCTCTCTGCTGCCCCCTGCTGGTCAGTGATTCTCTCCTCTCTCTGCTGCCCCCTGCTGGTCAGTGATTCTCTCCTCTCTCTGCTGCCCCCTGCTGGTCAGTGATTCTCTCCTCTCTCTGCTGCCCCCTGCTGGTCAGTGATTCATCTCTCTGCTGCCCCCTGCTGGTCAGTGATTCTCGTCTCTCTGCTGCCCTTTGTTGGTCAGTGATTCTCTCATCTCTCTGCTGCCCCCTGCTGGTCAGTGATTCATCTCTCTGCTGCCCCCTGCTGGTCAGTGATTCTCTCGTCTCTCTGCTGCCTCCTGCTGGTCAGTGATTCTCTCCTCTCTCTGCTGCCCCCTGCTGGTCAGTGATTCCCTCATCTCTCTGCTGCCCCCTGCTGGTCAGTGATTCCCTCATCTCTCTGCTGCCCCCTGCTGGTCATTGATTCTCTTGTCTCTCTGCTGCCCCTGCTGGTCAGTGATTCTCTTGTCTCTCTGCTGCCCCTGCTGGTCAGTGATTCTCTCGTCTCTCTGCTGCCCTCTGCTGGTCAGTGATTCTCTCATCTCTCTGCTGCCCCCTGCTAGTCAGTGATTCTCTCGTCTCTCTGCTGCCCCCTGCTGGTCAGTGATTCTCTCGTCTCTGTGCTGCCCCCTGCTGGTCAGTGATTCTCTCGTCTCTCTGCTGCCCCCTGCTGGTCAGTGATTCTCTCGTCTCTCTGCTGCCCCCTGCTGGTCAGTGATTCTCATCTCTCTGCTGCCCTCTGCTGGTCAGTGATTCTCTCATCTCTCTGCTGCCCTCTGCTGGTCAGTGATTCTCTAGTCTCTCTGCTGACCCCTGCTGGTCAGTGATTCTCTAGTCTCTCTGCTGCCCCCTCCTGGTCAGTGATTCTCGCATCTCTCTGCTGCCCCCTGCTGGTCAGTGATTCTCTCGTCTCTCTGCTGCCCCCTGCTGGTCAGTGATTCTCTAGTCTCTCTGCTGCCCCCTGCTGGTCAGTGATTCTCTCATCTCTCTGCTGCCCCCTGGTGGTCAGTGATTCTCTAGTCTCTCTGCTGCCCCCTGCTGGTCAGTGATTCTCTCGTCTCTCTGCTGCCCTCTGCTGGTCAGTGATTCTCTCGTCTCTCTGCTGCCCCCTGCTGGTCAGTGATTCTCTCATCTCTCTGCTGCCCCCTGCTGGTCAGTGATTCTCTCGTCTCTCTGCTGCCCCCTGCTGGTCAGTGATTCTCATCTCTCTGCTGCCCTCTGCTGGTCAGTGATTCTCGCATCTCTCTGCTGCCCCCTGCTGGTCAGTGAATCTCTCGTCTCTCTGCTGCCCCCTGCTGGTCAGTGATTCTCTCGTCTCTCTGCTGCCCCCTGCTGGTCAGTGATTCTCTCATCTCTCTGCTGCCCTCTGCTGGTCAGTGATTATCTAGTCTCTCTGCTGCCCTCTGCTGGTCAGTGATTCTCTAGTCTCTCTGCTGCCCTCTGCTGGTCAGTGATTCTCTAGTCTCTCTGCTGCCCTCTGCTGGTCAGTGATTCTCTCATCTCTCTGCTGCCCTCTGCTGGTCAGTGAATCTCTCGTCTCTCTGCTGCCCCCTGCTGGTCAGTGATTCTCTCGTCTCTCTGCTGCCCCCTGCTGGTCAGTGATTCTCTAGTCTCTCTGCTGCCCTCTGCTGGTCAGTGATTCTCTAGTCTCTCTGCTGCCCTCTGCTGGTCAGTGATTCTCTAGTCTCTCTGCTGCCCTCTGCTGGTCAGTGATTCTCTCGTCTCTCTGCTGCCCTCTGCTGGTCAGTGATTCTCTAGTCTCTCTGCTGCCCTCTGCTGGTCAGTGATTCTCTCATCTCTCTGCTGCCCCCTGCTGGTCAGTGATTCTCTCATCTCTCTGCTGCCCCCTGCTGGTCAGTGATTCTCTCATCTCTCTGCTGCCCCCTGCTGGTCAGTGATTCTCTCATCTCTCTGCTGCCCCCTGCTGGTCAGTGATTCTCTCGTCTCTCTGCTGCCCCCTGCTGGTCAGTGATTCTCTCATCTCTCTGCTGCCCTCTGCTGGTCAGTGATTCTCTAGTCTCTCTGCTGCCCCCTGCTGGTCAGTGATTCTCTCATCTCTCTGCTGCCCCCTGCTGGTCAGTGATTCTCTCGTCTCTCTGCTGCCCTCTGCTGGTCAGTGATTCTCTCGTCTCTCTGCTGCCCCCTGCTGGTCAGTAATTCTCTCGTCTCTCTGCTGCCCCCTGCTGGTCAGTGATTCTCTCATCTCTCTGCTGCCCCCTGCTGGTCAGTGATTCTCTGGTCTCTCTGCTGCCCTCTGCTGGTCAGTGATTCTCTGGTCTCTCTTCTGCCCCCTGCTGGTCAGTGATTCATCTCTCTGCTGCCCCCTGCTGGTCAGTGATTCTCTGGTCTCTCTGCTGCCCCCTGCTGGTCAGTGATTCTCTCATCTCTCTGCTGCCCCCTGCTGGTCAGTGATTCTCTGGTCTCTCTGCTGCCCCCTGCTGGTCAGTGATTCTCTCCTCTCTCTGCTGCCCCCTGCTGGTCAGTGATTCTCTCGTCTCTCTGCTGCCCCCTGCTGGTCAGTGATTCTCTCATCTCTCTGGTGCCCCCTGCTGGTCAGTGATTCTCTCGTCTCTCTGCTGCCCCCTGCTGGTCAGTGATTCTCGTCTCTCTGCTGCCCCCTGCTGGTCAGTGATTCTCTCCTCTCTCTGCTGCCCCATGCTGGTCAGTGATTCTCTGGTCTCTCTGCTGCCCCCTGCTGGTCAGTGATTCTCTCGTCTCTCTGCTGCCCTCTGCTGGTCAGTGATTCTCTGGTCTCACTTCTGCCCCCTGCTGGTCAGTGATTCATCTCTCTGCTGCCCCCTGCTGGTCAGTGATTCTCTCCTCTCTCTGCTGCCCTCTGCTGGTCAGTGATTCTCTCCTCTCTCTGCTGCCCCCTGCTGGTCAGTGATTCTCTCATCTCTCTGCTGCCCCCTGCTGGTCAGTGATTCTCTCATCTCTCTGCTGCCCTCTGCTGGTCAGTGATTCTCTGGTCTCTCTGCTGCCCCCTGCTGGTCAGTGATTCTCTCCTCTCTCTGCTGCCCCCTGGTGGTCAGTGATTCTCTCGTCTCTCTGCTGCCCCCTGCTGGTCAGTGATTCTCTCATCTCTCTGCTGCCCTCTGCTGGTCAGTGATTCTCTGGTCTCTCTGCTGCCCCCTGCTGGTCAGTGATTCTCTCCTCTCTCTGCTGCCCTCTGCTGGTCAGTGATTCTCTCCTCTCTCTGCTGCCCCCTGCTGGTCAGTGATTCTCTCATCTCTCTGCTGCCCCCTGCTGGTCAGTGATTCTCTCATCTCTCTGCTGCCCTCTGCTGGTCAGTGATTCTCTGGTCTCTCTGCTGCCCCCTGCTGGTCAGTGATTCTCTCCTCTCTCTGCTGCCCCCTGGTGGTCAGTGATTCTCTCGTCTCTCTGCTGCCCCCTGCTGGTCAGTGATTCTCTCATCTCTCTGCTGCCCTCTGCTGGTCAGTGATTCTCTCATCTCTCTGCTGGTCAGTGATTCTCTCATCTCTCTGCTGCCCTCTGCTGGTCAGTGATTCTCTCATCTCTCTGCTGGTCAGTGATTCTCTTGTCTCTCTGCTGCCCTCTGCTGGTCAGTGATTCTCTTGTCTCTCTGCTGCCCTCTGCTGGTCAGTGATTCTCTCATCTCTCTGCTGCCCTCTGCTGGTCAGTGATTCTCTCATCTCTCTGCTGGTCAGTGATTCTCTCGTCTCTCTGCTGCCCTCTACTGGTCAGTGATTCTCATCTCTCTGCTGCCCCCTGCTGGTCAGTGATTCTCCCGATCCCAGAAGTTCTGTGATTGCAGCTCTGGATGTGACTAGAGGCCAGACCCTGTAACATTTGAACATTGCGTCTCGCTATAATCCGCGCCGATCTTCCTCGTGTCTACAGCCAGAGCCAGATGTTGGTCGTCGCCGGGGAATATTCCTTGTCCATCTTTGAAGGGACGGAGCAGATTTTCCGGCCGGCGAGGCTCGTGTGCCACCCCAACTACAGCTCCTCCTCCAAGAACGCCGACATCATGCTGATCAAGGTGAGCGAGCCGGGCGACCGGAGGGCGGACAAAGCGTGATAAGCAGGTGAATGGGGTCTCCGTGCGACCCCCAAGATCCCGCGACCAGCGAGTCATAGAACAACCGACTTCTTGTCGCAGTCGTGGCTCCATTCACCTGCATTACGCTGCCAGTCCTCTGTCGTAGCCCCAGCCTTGTGTCACAAGTCACATCCAGAGCTGAATTCATACTACTGACAGCACATTTCATGTATAAGAAAAAATTCCAGCAACAAGTCCATGGAAAAATCTTCATTAAAAATTCATGTTTATTTATGAAACTTTTAAAAACAGTCCATGTTAAATTGCCCCAACAGAGGATGCGTTTCGAACGACCAAGTTCTTAATCCGTCTCTAACTCTTCTGAGAAAATTTTTTTTTATTTTATTTAATTTTATTTAATTTTCATTCTATCATTATATCATTAATTTTTATAATTTTGTTTTTTGCATCATTGTGAATATGGGACCGGATAGGAATGAGATGTGTAATATATTCCATTGTATTTTTTCTGATTGAGAAAAGAGTGGACTCTATTGGAAGTTTGTTAAAAATTTATGAAAAAACATCATGGAAAATAATTCCTAGGGAAATAAATTCTATTAGAGGGGGATTTCCTCTTTTTTCTCTTCTTCCTTTGAATTTGCTTCTGATTGGGAAATAGTGATAGGGGGATATAATGATAGAATGAAAATTAAATAAAATTAAATAAAATAAAAATAAAAATTTAAATAGAAATAAAAATATTTAAAAGCAAACCAGAATGTGGACATATGGGAATTAGTGCTATAGGAGACTGTGTTTGGTCTTCTCTGGGACTTTGAATATGTAGGGTTAATAGGAGAACTTCTTTGCTGCACCTCCTAACCCTTTCTACTGGTTAATGAGGTTCATGTTAGGGTTTCAGCCCTTTTTAATGAGTCCATTTTTTTCTCAGAAGAGTTAGAGACGGATTAAGAACTTGGTCGTTCGAAACGCGTCCTCTGTTGAGGCAATTGTTAACATGGACTGTTTTTAAAAGTTTGATAAATAAACATGAATTTTTAATGAAGATTTTTCCATGGACTTGTTGCTGGAATTTTTTCTTATACATGAAATGAGTTCTGCTACCTTCCATTCCGTGTACGGTCCTGGATAAGCGGTCTCCGGCAAATAGCAGGTGAGCTGGACAAAGTGAAATTGTTTGTATACTGACAGCACAGTCTAAGCAGCTTGTCCAGCCAATCATAGAAGCACAGACTCTCACAGCGCAGACCCTCCCTCAGCGCAGACCCTCCCTCAGCGCAGACCCTCCCTCAGCGCAGACCCTCCCTCAGCGCAGACCCTCTCTCAGCGCAGACCCTCCCTCAGCGCAGACCCTCCATCAGCGCAGACCCTCCCTCAGCGCAGACCCTTTCACAGCGCAGACCCTCTCACAGCGCAGACCCTCTCACAGCGCAGACCGTTTCAGCGCGCAGACCCTCTCTCAGCGCGGACCCTCTCACAGCGCAGACCCTCTCTCAGCGCAGACCCTCTCTCAGCGCAGACCCTCTCTCAGCGCAGACCCTCTCTCAGCGCAGACCCTCTCTCAGCGCAGACCCTCTCTCAGCGCAGACCCTCTCTCAGCGCAGACCCTCTCTCAGCGCAGACCCTCTCTCAGCGCAGACCCTCTCTCAGCGCAGACCCTCTCTCAGCGCAGACCCTCTCTCAGCGCAGACCCTCTCTCAGCGCAGACCCTCCCTCAGCGCAGACCCTCCCTCAGCGCAGACCCTCCCTCAGCGCAGACCCTCTCTCAGCGCAGACCCTCCCTCAGCGCAGACCCTCCCTCAGCGCAGACCCTCCATCAGCGCAGACCCTTTCAGAGCGCAGACCGTTTCAGCGCGCGGACCCTCTCTCAGCGCAGACCCTCTCTCAGCGCAGACCCTCTCTCAGCGCAGACCCTCTCTCAGCGCAGACCCTCTCTCAGCGCAGACCCTCTCTCAGCGCAGACCCTCTCTCAGCGCAGACCCTCTCTCAGCGCAGACCCTCTCTCAGCGCAGACCCTCTCTCAGCGCAGACCCTCTCTCAGCGCAGACCCTCCCTCAGCGCAGACCCTCCCTCAGCGCAGACCCTCCCTCAGCGCAGACCCTCTCTCAGCGCAGACCCTCCCTCAGCGCAGACCCTCCCTCAGCGCAGACCCTCCATCAGCGCAGACCCTTTCACAGCGCAGACCGTCTCAGAGCGCAGACCGTTTCAGCGCGCGGACCCTCTCTCAGCGCAGACCCTCTCACAGCGCAGACCCTCTCTCAGCGCAGACCCTCTCTCAGCGCAGACCCTCTCTCAGCGCAGACCCTCTCTCAGCGCAGACCCTCTCTCAGCGCAGACTGTTAGCGCCAGTGTAACGCATGGGAAGTAACGCCGCCTCCATTTGTATTCACAGCTGAATCGTGCCGCGGTGTATAACTCCTTCGTGTCCATAGTGCCCCTCCCGGCGCAGGGGGTCTCGCCCGGTGAGGGTCGCCTGTGTCAGGTGTCCGGCTGGGGTTACACCAGTGCAGTCAGCGGTAAAGCCTCGGACACTCTGCGCAGCGTGAAGCTGCCCATTGTCCCGGTACAACTGTGTAACAGCTCCGCCTCGTACTCCGGGCACATCACCAAGAACATGATCTGTGCCGGCTACAACAGCGGGGGCAAGGACGCCTGCCAGGTAACTGTCACCCCCCGCCCTGCCTGCAGGGGGCAGGAGAATCAACCAGCGGTAAATGGGAGAAAAGAGCAATGTGCTGCAGCACAGTCCTGAGTAACACCGCCATATGGTGCTGGATATCAGCAGTAGCCGTAATACTGCCATACAGTTCCTGAGGGCCACCGCCACATAGTGCTGGATATCAGCAGTTGCCGTAATACTGCTATACTGTACCTGAATAACACCGCCACATAGTGCTGGATATCAGCAGTAGCCGTAATACTGCCGTACAGTTCCTGAGTGCCACCGCCACATAGTGCTGGATATTAGCAGTAGCCGTAATACTGCCATACAGTACCTGAGTACCACCGCCATATAGCGCTGGTTATCAGTACCAGGCATAATACTGCCATACAGTACCTGAGTAACACCACCACATAGTGATGGATAGCAGTACAAGGCATAATACTGCCATACAGTACCTGCATAACACCGCCATATAGTGATGGATATCAGCATTAGGCATAATACAGCCATACAGTACCTGAGTAACACAGCCATATAGTGATGGTTATCAGCACCAGGCATAATAGTGTCATACAGTACCTGCATAACACTGTCATATAGTACTGAATATCAGCCACAGCTGTAATACAGCCATACAGTACCTAAGTAACACCGCCATATAGTGCTAGATATCAGCACCAGACATTTCACATATAACACCACCATATAGTGGTAAATAGCGCTACCATCCAGCTCATATGTAATACTGCCATCTAGTGCTGAAAAGCAGTATCACCAGTCCCCACATAATAGCGGCATATACTGTAGCTCCTATATATCAGTGCCTGTGGTTACATGTGGAGACCCCCGAGGCCGGAGCCCCCTTCACCATGTGGACACATATTGCGGAGGCTTTGGTAACTTTCCCCCCTCTTCTTTGCAGGGAGACTCCGGGGGGCCCCTGGTCTGTGACGGGCGAGTGTTTGGCGTTGTATCTTGGGGTCACAGCTGTGCGAACCCCCGATATCCCGGAGTCTACACGGCCGTGGCCAATTTCCAGAAGTGGATTTACAGGACGATATTCTAAAGACGTTCCACTGTGCAGACATTGTGTGACCGCGGGCGCTCCGGCCAAACCGAGAGGGGGCTCATGGACGCAGAGACCCCCGACCCATCCCCCGATACCGACCGTCACACTCTCATGGTGCTCGGCAGCACACCGGGGCTGCAGGGCTTACAGCTCAGCGTGAAGAGGAACATCAAAGACATTGGGGGGCGATTCTTCTTGGTGCTGGGGGACAAAAAGAATTTGGGGTTCATAGGGTTAATGTACCCAAATCTATAAATGTGATGAAGTCTATGTGGTTCTTGTGTCAGCCCTCACCAGCCCCCCCCCCCGGCCCCCCAATATTATCACCACCGTGTACAGAACCCCGGCTCCTGTGCCCGAAACACAAGTCTGATATTTGTTTCATTATGGACGGAAATTTACAAATCTGTGCAGTGATAAGAGGCAGTCTCCTGTACAGCAGATACCACAACACATGAACTGCAGTGTAGAAGAGAGAATCCCGGTATACGGAGGGTCTTGTGGGGTGTTCCCGGTATACGGAGGGTCTTGTGGGGTGTTCCCTGTATACAGAGGATCTTCTGGGGTGTTCCCTGTATACAGAGGATCTTGTGGGGTGTTCCCTGTATACAGAGGGTCTTGTGGGGTGTTCCCTGTATACAGAGGGTCTTGTGGGGTGTTCCCTGTATACAGAGGGTCTTGTGGGGTGTTCCCTGTATACGGAGGGTCTTGCGGGGTGTCCCCTGTATACGGAGGGTCTTGCGGGGTGTTCCCTGTATACGGAGGGTCTTGTGGGGTGTCCTCTGTATACGGAGGGTCTTGTGGGGTGTCCCCTGTATACGGAGGGTCTTGCGGGGTGTTCCCGGTTTAAGGAGGGTCTTGTCGGGGGTTCCCTGTATACGGAGGGTCTTGTGGGGTGTTCCCTGTATACGGAGGGTCTTGTGGGGTGTTCCCTGTATACGGAGGGTCTTGTAGGGGGTTCCCTGTATACGGAGGGTCTTGTGGGGTGTTCCCTGTATACGGAGGGTCTTGTGGGGGGTTCCCGGTTTAAGGAGGGTCTTGTCGGGGGTTCCCTGTATACGGAGGGTCTTGTGGGGTGTTCCCTGTATACGGAGGGTCTTGTGGGGTGTTCCCTGTATACGGAGGGTCTTGTAGGGGGTTCCCTGTATACGGAGGGTCTTGTGGGGTGTTCCCTGTATACGGAGGGTCTTGTGGGGGGTTCCCGGTTTAAGGAGGGTCTTGTCGGGGGTTCCCTGTATACGGAGGGTCTTGTAGGGTGTTCCCTGTATACGGAGGGTCTTGTGGGGGGTTCCCTGTATACGGAGGGTCTTGTGGGGGATTCATTGTATACGGAGGGTCTTGTGGGGTGGTCCTGGTATACGGAGGGTCTTGTGGGGTGTTCCCTGTATACGGAGGGTCTTGTGGTGTGTTCCCGGTATACGGAGGCTCTTGTGGGGTGTCCCCGGTATACGGAGGGTCTTGTGGGGTGGTCCTGGTATACGGAGGGTCTTGTGGGGTGTTCCCTGTATACGGAGGGTCTTGTGGGGGGTTCCCTGTATAAGGAGGGTCTTGTGGGGGGTTCCCTGTATAAGGAGGGTCTTGTGGGGGGTTCCCTGTATATGGAGGGTCTTGTGGAGGGTTCCCGGTATTCGGAGGGTCTTGTGGGGGGTTCCCTGTATAAGGAGGGTCTTGTGGGGTGTTCCCGGTATACGGAGGGTCTCATGGGGGTGATCCCATGACGTGGAGGGTCTCGTGGGGAGGATTGGTGTGTACTGCAGGTTTTTCGGGGCGTTTCTTGTATCCGGGGGGCTTTGCAGGGGTTCAGCAGCAGGTGACGGCCGTCTACGGTTCATTAGTGTGTGAACTCCTTTTAGGCTATGATGGCGGCCATATTGGTTGTCACCCAGCTTTCCCAGTAACAGGAAAGAAAGAAGGGATGATTATTTTTTATTTAAAGGAAGACACAGACCCCGGCTGTACAGAGGCTGCGATGTGTCCAGAGAGCGGCCGCCATGACGCAGAGACAGCACAGGCCAGAGGACGGAGCCCTCATTTGATACTGATTTCCCTCCGTGGCAGGTGGGGGAGGGGATTATTAGGACGCACGGGGTCCTCTGCCCTCCATATATCGATCTCCTGCGTCCTTGTAGAAATTGTACCTTGTCGTCATAGCAACACTGGTGACATCATCAGGCGGATCAGTGATTCACTGCGTTTCTGAAAAAACAGATTCCAAAAGGGTCATCAAATGCAACACGAGCCACGAGGCAAATGTGGCCACGGACGACTCCACTCCATGAGTGCGACATTGAGTGACGAGATAAGTACAACGACCGCACAAGAGACCGAAGGACGCCACAGATACCTGTACAGCAAGCGTAACACAAACTCTCTGGCACTAAGGTTACAGTATAGGTGTCTGCAGTCACCACTAGGGGGAGCTCCCTGTATACAGAGATACATGATAAGATCCTGTCTGCAGCCACCACTAGGGGGAGCTCCCTGTATACAGAGATACATGATAAGATCCTGTCTACAGTCACCACTAGGGGGAGCTCCCTGTATACAGAGATACATGATAAGATCCTGTCTGCAGCCACCACTAGGGGGAGCTCCCTGTATACAGAGATACATGATAAGATCCTGCCTGCAACCACCACTAGGGGGAGCGCCCTGTATACAGAGATACATGATAAGATCCTGTCTGCAGCCACCACTAGGGGGAGCTCCCTGTATACAGAGATACATGATAAGATCCTGTCTGCAGTCACCACTAGGGGGAGATCCCTGTATACAGAGATACATGATAAGATCCTGTCTGCAGCCACCACTAGGGGGAGCTCCCTGTATACAGAGATACATGATAAGATCCGGTCTGCAACCACCACTAGGGGAAGCTCCCTGTATACAGAGATACATGATAAGATCCTGTCTGCAGCCACCACTAGGGGGAGCTCCCTGTATACAGAGATACATGATAAGATCCGGTCTGCAACCACCACTAGGGGGAGCTCCCTGTATACAGAGATACATGATAAGATTCTGTCTGCAGCCACCACTAGGGGGAGCTCCCTGTATACAGAGATACATGATAAGATCCTGTCTGCAGCCACCACTAGAGGGAGCTCCCTGTATACACAGATACATGATAAGATCCTGTCTACAGCCACCACTAGGGGGAGCGCCCTGTATACAGAGATACATGATGAGATCCTGTCTGCAGCCACCACTAGGGGGAGCTCCCTGTATACAGAGATACATGATAAGATCCTGTCTGCAGCCACCACTAGGGGGAGCTCCCTGTATACAGAGATACATGATAAGATCCTGTCTGCAGTCACCACTAGGGGGAGCTCCCTGTATACAGAGATACATGATAAGATCCTGTCTGCAGTCACCACTAGGGGGAGCTCCCTGTATACAGAGATACATGATAAGATCCTGTCTACAGCCTCCAATAGGGGGAGCTCCCTGTATATAGAGATACATGATAAGATTCTGTCTGCAGCCACCACTAGGGGGAGCTCCCTGTATACAGAGATACATGATAAGATCCTGTCTGCAGTCACCACTAGGGGGAGCCCCCTGTATACAGAGATACATGATAAGATCTTGTCTGCAGCCACCACTAGAGGGAGCTCCCTGTATACAGAGATACATGATAAGATGCTGTCTACAGTCACCACTAGGGGGAGCTCCCTGTATACAGAGATACATGAGAAGATCCTGTCTACAGTCACCACTAGGGGGAGCTCCCTGTATACAGAGATACATGATAAGATCCTGTCTACAGCCACCACTAGGGGGAGCTCCCTGTATACAGAGATACATGATGAGATCCTGTCTGCAGCCACCACTAGGGGGAGCTCCCTGTATACAGAGATACATGATAAGATCCTGTCTGCAGCCACCACTAGGGGGAGCTCCCTGTATACAGAGATACATGATAAGATCCTGTCTGCAGTCACCACTAGGGGGAGCTCCCTGTATACAGAGATACATGATAAGATCCTGTCTGCAGTCACCACTAGGGGGAGCTCCCTGTATACAGAGATACATGATAAGATCCTGTCTGCAGTCACCACTAGGGGGAGCTCCCTGTATACAGAGATACATGATAAGATCCTGTCTACAGCCTCCAATAGGGGGAGCTCCCTGTATATAGAGATACATGATAAGATTCTGTCTGCAGCCACCACTAGGGGGAGCTCCCTGTATACAGAGATACATGATAAGATCCTGTCTGCAGTCACCACTAGGGGGAGCCCCCTGTATACAGAGATACATGATAAGATCTTGTCTGCAGCCACCACTAGAGGGAGCTCCCTGTATACAGAGATACATGATAAGATGCTGTCTACAGTCACCACTAGGGGGAGCTCCCTGTATACAGAGATACATGAGAAGATCCTGTCTACAGTCACCACTAGGGGGAGCTCCCTGTATACAGAGATACATGATAAGACCCTGTCTGCAGCCACCACTAGGGGGAGCTCCCTGTATACAGAGATACATAAGATCCTGTCTGCAGCCACCACTAGAGGGAGCTCCCTGTATACAGAGATACATGATAAGATTCTGTCTACAGTCACCACTAGGGGGAGCTCCCTGTATACAGAGATACATAAGATCCTGTCTGCAGCCACCACTAGGGGGAGCTCCCTGTATACAGAGATATATAAGATCCTGTCTACAGTCACCACTAGAGGGAGCTCCTTGTATACAGAGATACATAAGATCCTGTCTGCAGCCACCACTAGGGGGAGCTCCCTGTATACAGAGATACATAAGATCCTGTCTGCAGCCACCACTAGAGGGAGCTCCCTGTATACAGAGATACATAAGATCCTGTCTGCAGCCACCACTAGGGGGAGCTCCCTGTATATAGAGATACATAAGATCCTGTCTGCAGCCACCACTAGAGGGAGCTCCCTGTATACAGAGATACATGATAAGACCCTGTCTGCAGCCACCACTAGGGGGAGCTCCCTGTATACAGAGATACATAAGATCCTGTCTGCAGCCACCACTAGAGGGAGCTCCCTGTATACAGAGATACATGATAAGATTCTGTCTACAGTCACCACTAGGGGGAGCTCCCTGTATACAGAGATACATGATAAGATCCTGTCTGCAGCCACCACTAGGGGGAGCTCCCTGTATACAGAGATACATAAGATCCTGTCTGCAGCCACCACTAGGGGGAGCTCCCTGTATACAGAGATACATAAGATCCTGTCTGCAGCCACCACTAGGGGGAGCTCCCTGTATACAGAGATACATAAGATCCTGTCTACAGTCACCACTAGAGGGAGCTCCCTGTATACAGAGATACATAAGATCCTGTCTGCAGTGATCACTAGGGGGAGCTCCCTGTGAAATATATTGGTTACCTGAGTGAGTATCCCATGATCTTTAATCTTGGACATTACTAGTATTAGGAAGTTAATATACCAGTATGGAGAGGGTTAACAGTTATTCTGTGTCTGTTATCAGTAACTGGTGGGGTTCGGGTGGGGGGGAGCACATTGTAGAGTGGATTTGGTGGGTGTCATACAATGGGATTAATCAGTATGGCCGCCCTATTATGTGTCCTGGTGCCAGAGAGCAGTTGTGCGTACACAGCTGACGCCTCGTTACAATGGGTCAGTGGAGGTGAGGACGCTCTGGCGCCATCTCCTGGCAGTAACAATCCTAAACTTGCTTCTGGCTCAATCAGAAGTAGGAGTAAACCAGACTGATTTTTCGGGTCAGAGTTGGATCAGTGTGTGGTGCGAGTGTCCACGTGTGAGTGTCAGTCCGCACTCAGATATCGCTCGAGTGCAGGCCGATTTATTCACGGACCCCCAGACTTGCATCGCTGATCCGACCCATGGACCAAAATCAGATTGGATCCTTTTCCAGATCTCTTCTTGCTGTGACTGAATGGAAACATTCTTCCATTTGACGGCTCATTTTATTGACCTTTGTAGAGACCTCCGCTTCCTGTCAATGGATCAGAAGCAGCTCCTTTGTGTTTCAGGCTGTTGCATTCACTGACAGCAAGCAGAGATGATGCATAAGCTGAGGCTTTCTCTATGTACTGCGGGATTGTCGTGCTGTACCCGAGCCCGGGGTCAGGTGGACAATCCTCCTTTGTGTGCAATGTACACACACAACACGAGCGTGATGTCATCAGACGCAGTCAGCGCGGGGTTAATAACCATCGCTCCCAGTCACACGGATGGAAAATTCCCACAGCAGGTTAAAGAAACCAACAAGTAAAAGGATGGAAATCCAGGCGACGCTGCCGACAACCACCAACGCTGCCGATAACCACCACCATCGCTGCCGACAACCACCACCATCGCTGCCGACAACCACCACCATCGCTGCCGACAACCACCACCATCGCTGCCGACGACCACCACCATCGCTGCCGACGACCACCACCATCGCTGCCGACGACCACCACCATCGCTGCCGACGACCACCACCATCGCTGCCGACGACCACCACCAACGCTGCCGACGACCACCACCAACGCTGCCGACAACCACCACCATCGCTGCCGACAACCACCACCATCGCTGCCGACGACCACCACCATCGCTGCCGACGACCACCACCAACGCTGCCGACGACCACCACCAACGCTGCCGACGACCACCACCAACGCTGCCGACAACCACCACCATCGCTGCCGACAACCACCACCATCGCTGCCGACGACCACCACCATCGCTGCCGACGACCACCACCAACGCTGCCGACGACCACCACCAACGCTGCCGACGACCACCACCAACGCTGCCCGACAACCACCACCAACGCTGCCGACAACCACCACCATCGCTGCCGAAAACCACCACCATCGCTGCCGACAACCACCACCAACGCTGCCGACAACCACCACCAACGCTGCCGACAACCACCACCATCGCTGCCGACAACCACCACCAACGCTGCCGACAACCACCACCATCGCTGCCGACAACCACCAACGCTGCCGACAACCACCACCATCGCTGCCGACGACCACCACCATCGCTGCCGACGACCACCACCAACGCTGGCGACGACCACCATCATGGCTGCCGACGACCACCACCATCGCTGCCGACGACCACAAACGCTGCCGACAACCACCACCATCGCTGCCGACAACCACCACCAACGCTGCCGACGACCACCAACGCTGCCGACGACCACCACCATCGCTGCCGACGACCACAAACGCTGCCGACGACCACAAACGCTGCCGACAACCACCACCATCGCTGCCGACAACCACCACCAACGCTGCCGACAACCACCACCATCGCTGCCGACGACCACCACCATCGCTGCCGACGACCACCACCATCGCTGCCGACGACCACCACCATCGCTGCCGACGACCACCACCATCGCTGCCGACGACCACCACCATCGCTGCCGACGACCACCACCATCGCTGCCGACGACCACCACCATCGCTGCCGACGACCACCATCGCTCTCGTTCGGGTTGTCGCTGTGTAATTTTCTTAACGTTTGGAAAATCAAAGGTGACAACAAACATGTCAGCGACTAAACTGCCAGTGGGGGACGGCACTCAGCTTCCCAAACTGCGCTCAAGAGTTCTGCGCCTCTCAGGGGGTCCAACGCTGCGCTTAGGGGCAGTAAAGGCGGCCATATTAGTTGTCACCCAGCTTTCCCAGGTGCAGATAAAACAGAAATTCATCATGTGTGTTTACAAATTGCAGAAAATAATAAAAGCATGAAGCTGTGATCACCGGGCGCTGCCATCCCTGCTCCCCATTAACCCATCAGTAACCAGTCATACCAATAATTTAAAGAGCTGACCCCAATCTGGTGGCTTATAACAAAGATAGAAACCGGAAATGTACTCAAATGCTATTAACCTGCAGATCAAGCTGAACGGCCGCAGCTACTGGGAGAAAATTAACGTTATTCCTCCCAGCAGCCGCCGGCTTTCAGTCATGCAGACGCGAGGACCACTGCCCGACACTTTGATTGACAGCTGGAGACATTCTGGCACGTGCGGTTTATTGACACATATTATAATCCGAGATTTTCCACTTTTACGCTTCCTGCAAACCACGACTGCAATCGTGGCAAAGAACAGCCTCAGCTGCTGCTGAACATCTTGAAATGATGAGACTTCTAGGAATGGTTATTACAAGGGGAAGGGGGGAAAAGCAATAAGATGTATATGGGGACCACCAGCAGGGAAGACACGGGTCAATTTAAAAGTCATATGTAACTCGCAGTTATCAGCCAAAACCCCCCCCAAAAACATTGTCCCTGATTCAAACAGCAAGAAGTTGCCACCATCTACAAGCAACTGAACCCAGTCTGTGCCCCCCATTGGGGAGGGTGCTGCGTGCCAGGGGGCGGCATCAAGGCACTTTGCCCAAGGCAGGGTTAGTGGATATTGTGCCCCGGGTGACGGAGCCGGACTGTCGCTGTGCCACTTTGGACCTGGAGGAGCCGGACTGTCCCTGTGCCACTTTGGACCTGGAGGGGCCGGACTGTCTCTGTGCCACACCGGACCTGGAGGAGCCGGACTGTCCCTGTGCCACACCGGACCTGGAGGAGCCGGACTGTCCCTGTGCCACACCGGACCTGGAGGAGCCGGACTGTCCCTGTGCCACACCGGACCTGGAGGAGCCGGACTGTCCCTGTGCCACACCGGACCTCAAGGAGCCGGACTGTCCCTGTGCCACACCGGACCTGGAGGAGCCGGACTGTCCCTGTGCCACACCGGACCTGGAGGAGCCGGGCAGAGCCTCAGCAGATAGTCCTTATGGGGTGCCTCCAATCAGACAGGTGTGCACCTGGGGTGTAGAGGAGTTTTTGGGCCAAGGCTCTTTGGAGGCTGAGTCTCCTGAGGTCCTGGGCAAGTTCCAGGATGATGTCCCTGTCACAGCTCAGATGCTGACGGAGGATGACCCTCTGGGGGTCCGTCCAGTCCTCCTCCCCACCCTCCTCCTCCTCTAATATGGAGCTCAGCCTGGGCACCGTCCTGCTCCTCTCCGCAGGTGGGTTATAGGAGCAGGTCCCATTCAGGATCTTCCTCAGGGGGATTTTGGGGACCGCAGACTCCCCCAGAAGCTCCTTCTGTTCCCTCCTAAAGTCATTTTGCCTCTTTAACCTCTTGAACTCGTTGAAGGCCACCATTGAGGTCTGGCAGAGGTTCTGCTCCATGGCTTTAGCCTTCTCCGCCTTGGAGACCAGGGCGGCATGGCATCTCAGGACCACCGCCTTGTTCTTTATCTGGTGCCTGTAGACCCAGGAGAAGACCTTGGGGTGCCCGGCGTCCGCTGCACAGTAGGTGATCCGGTGCAGGAGGTAGGCATGGACGGTTTTTCTCGAGCCCCTTTTGGAGGGGCTCATCCTGATGCCATAAGACCCCAGAGTGAGCTTCATCTTAGTGCTGCAGCCCCCAGATTCGCTTTTCTGCCAGATCTTGTGGACCGCTTCCACCGTGCAGCCCTCGCCCTTGGCATGGAGGGTCACGGCATTGCCCAGGTACCACACTGTGTATGAGGGGTCCTCCTGGTTTAGGACCACCTTCTGCCTCCTGCTGCTGAAGACATTGCCCAGGCGCTCCAGGGGCAGAGGGGGCAACAGGTCAGGGCAGGAGTGGAGGACGGAGGACAGCAGCGAAGAGTAACTCACCCCCTTCCCCTTCTTGTCCTTCTTCACCAGCACAAACTTGCTTTTCCTCCAGGGCAGCATGGTGTCTTCAGGCAGGAGCTCCGGGGCTGTGTGCGGTGGAGGAGGCTGGAGGAGTGAGCAGGAGAAGGCTGCGGCTGCCTCCTTCTTCCTCTGCCACACCTCTGCTATTCCACCTTAATCACCACCGCCACAACCGCAGGCAGCACCCCCAGCAGGGAAAGAAAGACCCCCATATGTGCAGACACCGGCGGGCGCTTACACTAATTGGGGAATTACTATTCATGCAACTGAATCTCACTACTAATTAGTGCCCCCTCCAAATAAATCCCTTGCCTCTTGTTCCTCCATCGAGGGAATTTATTTGCTAATCCGCAGAGTGGGAACAGAAACTGCTAAATGGCGCCACAGTGTTCACAGAGCTCCGAGAGTCCCACCGACCCCCGAGAGTCCCGCCGACCCCCGAGAGTCCCGCCGACCCCAGAGAGTCCCGCCGACCCCAGAGAGTCCCGCCGACCCCAGAGAGTCCCGCCGACCTCAGAGAGTCCCGCCGACCTCAGAGAGTCCCGCCGACCTCAGAGAGTCCCGCCGACC